>NC_092092.1:13494189-13539189 GCF_045679555.1 Salvelinus alpinus
CAGACAGACAGACAGACAGACAGACAGACAGACAGACAGACAGACAGACAGACAGACAGACAGACAGACAGACAGACAGACAGACAGACAGACAGACAGACAGACAGACAGACAGACAGACAGACAGACAGACAGACAGACAGACAGACAGACAGACAGACAGACAGAGAGAGAGAAGACAACTATAGCCTGAGGATGTAGACTAAAGCAGGAGGAATACTTAGCTGGATCTCACATGGTACTTTCATCATCAAAGGCAACGCAACCTACCCACTATACACACGCACGTGCACAAAGACACACACACACACACACACACACACACACACACACACACACACACACACACACACACACACACACACACACACACACACACACACACACACACACACACACACACACACACACACACACACACACACACACACACACACACACAGATCCCCAAGCAATAGATGCCTTCGTGACACACAGATATACAGTGGGGAGAACAAGTATTTGATACACTGCCGATTTTGCAGGTTTTCCTACTTACAAAGCATGTAGAGGTCTGTAATTTTTATCATAGGTACACTTCAACTGTGAGAGACGGAATCTAAAACAAAAATCCAGAAAATCACATTGTGTGATTTTTAAATAATTAATTTGCATTTTATTGCATGACATAAGTATTTGATACATCAGAAAAGCAGAACTTAATATTTGGTACAGAAACCTTTGTTTGCAATTACAGAGCTCATACGTTTCCTGTAGTTCTTGACCATGTTTGCACACACTGCAGCAGGGATTTTGGCCCACTCCTCCATACAGACCTTCCCCAGATCCTTCAGGTTTCGGGGCTGTCGCTGGGCAATACGGACTTTCAGCTCCCTCCAAAGATTTTCTATTGGGTTCAGGTCTGGAGACTGGCTAGACCACTCCAGGACCTTGAGATGCTTCTTACGGAGCCACTCCTTAGTTGCCCTGGCTGTGTGTTTCGTTTCGTTGTCATGCTGGAAGACCCAGCCACGACCCATCTTCAATGCTCTTACTGAGGGAAGGAGGTTGTTGGCCAAGATCTTGCGATACATGGCCCCATCCATCCTCCCCTCAATACGGTGCATTCGTCCTGACCCCTTTGCAGAAAAGCATCCCCAAAGAATGATGTTTCCACCTCCATGCTTCACGGTTGGGATGGGTTCTTGGGGTTGTACTCATCATCCTTCTTCCTCCAAACACGGCGAGTGGAGTTTAGACCAAAAAGCTCTATTTTTGTCTCATCAGACCACACGACCTTCTCCTATTCCTCCTCTGGATCATCCAGATGGTCATTGGCAAACTTCAGACGGGCCTGGACATGCGCTGGCTTGAGCAGGGGGACCTTGCATGCGCTGCAGGATTTTAATCCATGATGGCGTAGTGTGTTACTAATGGTTTTCTTTGAGACTGTGGTCCCAGCTCTCTTCAGGTCATTGACCAGGTCCTGCTGTGTAGTTCTGGGCTGATCCCTCACCTTCCTCATGATCATTGATGCCCCACGAGGTGAGATCTTGCATGGAGCTCCAGACCGAGGGTGATTGACCGTCATCTTGAACTTCTTCCATTTTCTAATAATTGCGCCAACAGTTGTTGCCTTCTCACCAAGCTGCTTGCCTATTGTCCTGTAGCCCATCCCAGCCTTGTGCAGGTCTACAATTTTATCCCTGATGTCCTTACACAGCTCTCTGGTCTTGGCCATTGTGGAGAGGTTGGAGTCTGTTTGATTGAGTGTGTGGACAGGTGTCTTTTATACAGGTAACGAGTTCAAACAGGTGCAGTTAATACAGGTAATGAGTGGAGAACAGGAGGGCTTCTTAAAGAAAAACTAACAGGTCTGTGAGAGCCGGAATTCTTACTGGTTGGTAGGTGATCAAATACTTATGTCATGTAATAAAATGCAAATTAATTACTTAAAAATCATACAATGTGATTTTCTGGATTTTTGTTTTAGATTCCGTCTCTCACAGTTGAAGTGTACCTATGATAAAAATTACAGACCTCTACATGCTTTGTAAGTAGGAAAACCTGCAAAATCGGCAGTGTATCAAATACTTGTTCTCCCCACTGTATATACACAGGTCTACAAATAAAGACACTCCCTCCCACCTTCCTTCTCTCCTCTTTCAGTAGCACCATTAGTCTTCGCTTGCTGAAGCCAGCATGCTGTGGGGTGGCAATAAATCAGTTTAGCTAATGCAGGACCATTCACTGTACCACGCACACCCGTATGGGGGCTCATCCTCACACACACATACACATGTACACACGTACACACACGCACACATGTACACACGCACCATTGACTGTACCCTCCCGGTTGTAGCCCATTAGCTGTGGCCTGTCTTTCTAAACAGTTGGATTCATTGGGCCATCTATTCACTGCAAGGCTAGCATGATGTCTTGTAATGGGGAAGAAGTGTGAAGTATCCTGTTTCACACACACACAAAACGTGTACGCACGCATGCACGCACACACACTGTTTTATCATGAGTCCATGATACCTTCCATAGCATATACACATGGAAAAGCCAGCTGTGCCTCACAGTTCAAGGTCAGATGAAGTCCCAGGTGTGTGTGTGTGTGTGTGTGTGTGTGTGTGTGTGTGTGTGTGTGTGTGTGTGTGTGTGTGTGTGTGTGTGTGTGTGTGTGTGTGTGTGTGTGTGTGTGTTAGTCTACACTGTTAGTCTACCCTGTTAATCTAAAATGTGACTTAATTTGAACTCTATCTTGTCTGATGGTATCATTACAGGTTGTGTTGTCCAGCCTGCTCCTGTGGTCAATAACGGGGATTTAACATGATCACAACATCAGCATCTTCAATCACACCTCTCTCATTCACTCACCACACATTGTCTCTGTAGTCAGATATGCTCAGTGTGTGTGTGTGTGTAATATTGTGCTTGCTGCCAGTAAGGAATTGACCATAAAGCCGTTATTGTCACCCATTAGCAGTTTAAAATCCATTAGGGTTTTTGAATAGAGACAAGGTGAAGGCTGAGAGAGTAGATTTAGTACAGGGAAAAGACTAACAGCGATCTGCATTACAGTCCACACCTCCCCTCTTCTGTCCTACTCTACTAAAATACTCTTGAGACAAAACACACAACTGAAAGAACTAGCTACAGCTATTACACACACAGACACAGAGCACATCTAAGAGCACCAGTCTCCCATCACTACCCCCTGCTGTCCTCTCCTCGCTGCTGAAGTGGGAGTGAGAGAAACAGGCAGGTGGGTTATTATCCCCAGCTCCTCCATCCAGCATCACCCTTGAAGAAAGCGTGGGACCACAATCTGTGTGTGTGTGTATGACTCACCCCTCATCCAATACATACAGGGCCAGGCAGCAGCACATTAACGCCAGAGCTGGCCGAGCGAGAGAGAGAGAGAGAGAGAGAGAGAGAGAGAGAGAGAGAGAGAGAGAGAGAGAGAGAGAGAGAGAGAGAGAGAGAGAGAGAGAGAGAGAGAGAGAGAGAGAGAGAGAGAGAGAGAGAGAGGCTGTAGGCAGACCTGGCTCTCAAGAGAAGACAGGCTATGTGCACACTGCCCACAAAATGAGGTGGAAACTGAGCTGCACTTCCTAACCTCTTGCCAAATGTATGACCATATTAGTGACACATATTTCCCTCAGATTACACAGATCCACAAAGAATTTGAAAACAATTCCAATTTTGATAAACTCCCATATCTACTGGGTGAAATTCCACAGTGTCCAATAACAGCAGCAAGATGTGTGACCTGTTGCCACAAGAAAAGGGCAACCAGAACAAACACCATTGTAAATACGACCCATATTTATGTTTATTTATTTCCCCTTATTTACTTTAACTATTTGCACATTGTTACAACACTGTATATATACATAATATGACATTTGAAATGACTTTTGTTTATTTCACTTTTGTTTATCCATTTCACTTGCTTTGGCAATGTAACATGTTTGTTTGAACTGAGAGTCAAAGAGAGAGAGAGAGAGAGAGAGAGAGAGAGAGAGAGAGAGAGAGAGAGAGAGAGAGAGAGAGAGAGAGAGAGAGAGAGAGAGAGAGAGAGAGAGAGAGAGAGAGAGAGAGAGAGAGAGCGAGAGAGAGAGAGAGAGAGAGAGAGAGAGAGAGAGAGAGAGAGAGAGTATGAGTAGGTGAGGGAGTCAGGACCTGTCACAGGGGGAGTGTCAGAGTGGGACATACATGAAGCTAAATGAGAAAGACAAAAGACAGGATAAGGAAGAAAAAGGGAAGGAGAGGTAGAGGTAGAGAGAGAAAGAGAAAGAGAAAGACAGGTAGAGGTAGAGAGAAAGAGCGAGGTAGAGGTAGAGAGAGAAAGAGAAAGGCAGGTAGAGGTAGAGAGAAAGTGAAAGGCAGGTAGAGGTAGAGAGAAAGACAGGTAGAGGCAGAGAGAGAAAGTGAAAGGCAGGTAGAGGTAGAGAGAAAGACAGGTAGAGGCAGAGAGAGAAAGAGAAGGAGAGGTAGAGGTAGAGAGAGAAAGAGAAGGAGAGGAAGAGGTAGAGGTAGAGAGAGATAGAGAAAGACAGGTAGAGGTAGAGAGAGAAAGAGAAGGAGAGGTAGAGGTAGAGGTAGAGAGAGAAAGAGAAGGAGAGGAAGAGCTAGAGGTAGATGTAGAGAGAGAAAGAGAAGAGAGGTAGAGAGGGAATGAGAAGGAGAGGTAGAGGTAGAGAGAGAAAGAGAAGGAGAGGAAGAGGTAGAGGTAGAGAGAGAAAGAGAAGGAGAGGTAGAGATAGAGAGGGAATGAGAAGGAGAGGAAGAGGTAGAGGTAGAGAGAGAAAGAGAATGAGAGGTAGAGGTAGAGGTAGAGAGAGAAAGAGAAAGAGAATGAGAGATAGAGGTAGAGGTAGAGAGAGAAAGAGAAGAGAGGTAGAGAGGGAATGAGAAGGAGAGGTAGAGGGAGAAAGAGAAGGAGAGGTAGAGGCAGAGGTAGAGAGAGAAAGAGAATGAGAGATAGAGGTAGAGGTAGAGAGAGAAAGAGAAGAGAGGTAGAGAGGGAATGAGAAGGAGAGGTAGAGGTAGAGGTAGAGAGAGAAAGAGAATGAGAGATAGAGGTAGAGGAAGAGAGAGAAAGAGAATGAGAGGTAGAGGTAGAGAGAGAAAGAGAATGAGAGGTAGAGAGGGAATGAGAAGGAGAGGTAGAGAGAGAAAGAGAATGAGAGGTAGAGGTAGAGGAAGAGAGAGAAAGAGAATGAGAGGTAGAGAGAGAAAGAGAAGGAGAGGTAGAGGCAGAGGTAGAGAGAGAAAGAGAATGAGAGATAGAGGTAGAGGTAGAGAGAGAAAGAGAAGAAAGGTAGAGAGGGAATGAGAAGGAGAGGTAGAGGTAGAGGTAGAGAGAGAAAGAGAATGAGAGATAGAGGTAGAGGAAGAGAGAGAAAGAGAATGAGAGGTAGAGGTAGAGAGAGAAAGAGAATGAGAGGTAGAGAGGGAATGAGAAGGAGAGGTAGAGAGAGAAAGAGAAGGAGAGGTAGAGGTAGAGGAAGAGAGAGAAAGAGAATGAGAGGTAGAGGTAGAGGAAGAGAGAGAAAGAGAATGAGAGGTAGAGGTAGAGGAAGAGAGAGAATGAGAGATAGAGGTAGAGGAAGAGAGAGAAAGAGAAGAGAGGTAGAAAGAGAAAGAGAAGAGAGATAGAGGTAGAGGTAGAGAGAGAAAGAGAAGGAGAGGAAGAGGTAGAGGTAGAGAGAGAAAGAGAAGGAGAGGAAGAGGTAGAGGTAGAGGTAAAGGTAGAGAGAGAAAGAGAAGGAGAGGAAGAGGTAGTGGTAGAGAGAGAAAGAGAAGGAGAGGTAGAGAGAGAAAGAGAAGGAGCACAAGAGGTAGAGAGAGAAAGAGAAGGAGAGGTAGAGGTAGAGGTAGAGAGAGAAAGAGAAGGAGCGCAAGAGGTAGAGAGATAAAGAGAAGTAGAGGTAGAGGTAGAGAGAGAAAGAGAAGGAGAGGTAGAGGTAGAGGTAGAGAGAGAAAGAGAAGGAGAGGAAGAGGTAGAGGTAGAGAGAGAAAGAGAAGGAGAGGTAGAGGTAGAGGTAGAGAGAGAAAGAGAAGGAGAGGAAGAGGTAGAGGTAGAGAGAGAAAGAGAAGGAGAGGAAGAGGTAGAGGTAGAGAGAGAAAGAGAAGGAGAGGTAGAGGTAGAGGTAGAGAGAGAAAGAGAAGGAGAGGAAGAGGTAGAGGTAGAGGTAGAGGTAGAGAGAGAAAGAGAAGGAGAGGAAGAGGTAGAGGTAGAGAGAGAAAGAGAAGGAGAGGAAGAGGTAGAGGTAGAGAGAGAAAGAGAAGGAGAGGTAGAGGTAGAGGTAGAGAGAGAAAGAGAAGGAGAGGAAGAGGTAGAGGTAGAGAGAGAAAGAGAAGGAGAGGAAGAGGTAGAGGTAGAGAGAGAAAGAGAAGGATAGGTAGAGGTAGAGAGAGAAAGAGAAGGAGAGGAAGAGGTAGAGGTAGAGGTAGAGGTAGAGAGAGAAAGAGAAGGAGAGGAAGAGGTAGAGGTAGAGAGAGAAAGAGAAGGAGAGGTAGAGGTAGAGAGAGAAAGAGAAGGAGAGCAAGAGGTAGAGAGAGAAAGAGAAGGAGAGGTAGAGGTAGAGGTAGAGAGAGAAAGAGAAGGAGAGGAAGAGGTAGAGGTAGAGAGAGAAAGAGAAGGAGAGGAAGAGGTAGAGGTAGAGAGGGAAAGAGAAGGAGAGGAAGAGGTAGAGGTAGAGAGAGAAAAAGAAGGAGAGGTAGAGGTAGAGGTAGAGAGAGAAAGAGAAGGAGAGGAAGAGGTAGAGGTAGAGAGGGAAAGAGAAGGAGAGGTAGAGGCAGAGAGGGGAAGAGAAGAGAGGTAGAAGTAGAGTGAGAAAGTGGAGAGGTAGAGGTAGTGAGGGTAGAGAAGGCGAGGTATAGGAAAAGGTAATAGAGATTCAGGATGATGAGTATCTTTTCGGGGAGCAGAGTATGTGACTAGGTCACATTCTGTAGCTTTCCTGGTGAGTGTGTGCCTGGGGGTGGTGTGTGTGTGTGTGTGTGTGTGTGTGTGTGTGTGTGTGTGTGTGTGTGTGTGTGTGTGTGTGTGTGTGTGTGTGTGTGTGTGTGTGTGTGTGTGTGTGTGTGTGTGTGTGTGTGTGTGTGTGTGTGTGTGTGTGTGTGTGTGTGTGTAAGTGTGCCTGGGGGTGGTGTGTGTGTGTGTGTGTGTGCCTGGGGGTGGTGTATGTTCATGTGTGCCTGGGGGTGGTGTGTTTACGGACATATTCAATCAATCCTTATCCCAGTCTGCTGTTCCCACATGCTTCAAGAGGGCCACCACATTGTTCCAGTTCCCAAGAAAGTAAAGGTAACTGAACTAAATGACTATCACCCCGTAGCACTCACTTCCGTCATCATGAAGTGCTTTGAGAGACTAGTCAAGGATCATATCACCTCCACCTTACCTGTCACCCAAGACCCACTCCAATTTGCTTACCGCCCCAATAGGTTCACAGACGACGCAATTGAAATCACACTGCCCTAACTCATCTGGACAAGAGGAATACCTACAGTTGAAGTCGGAAGTTTACATACACCTTAGCCAAATACATTTAAACTCAGTTTTTCACAATTCCTGATATTTAATCCTAGTAAAAATTCCCTCTATTAGGTCAGTTTGGATCACCACTTTATTTTAAGAATGTGAAATGTCATAATAATAGTAGAGAGAATGATTTATTTCAGCTTTTATTTCTTTCATCACCTTCCCAGTGGGTCAGAAGTTTACATACACTCAATTAGTATTTGGTAGCATTGCCTTTAAATAGTTTAACTTGGGTCAAACGCTTCGGGTAGCCTTCCACAAGCTTCCCACAATAAGTTGGGTGAATTTTGTCCCATTCCTCATGACAGAGCTGGTGTAACCGAGTCAGGTTTGTAAGGCCTCCTTGCACGCACACGCTTTTTCAGTTCTGCACACACATTTTCTATGGGATTGAGGTCAGAGCTTTGTGATGGCCACTCCAATACCATGACTTTGTTGTCCTTAATTAAGCCATTTTGCCACAACTTTGGAAGTATGCTTGGAGTCATTGTCCATTTGGAAGACCCATTTGCGACCAAGCTTTAACTTCCTGACTGATGTCTTGAGATGTTGCTTCAATATATACACATAATTTTCCTACCTCATGACGCCATCTATTTTGTGAAGTGCACCAGTCCCTCCTGCAGCAAAGCACCCCCACAACATGATGCTGCCACCCCCGTGCATCACGGTTGGGATGGTGTTCTTCGGCTTGCAAGCCTCCCCCTTTTTTTACTGTGGATATAGATACTTTTGTACCTGTTTCCTCCAGCATCTTCACAAGGTCCTTTGCTGTTGTTCTGGGATTGATTTGCACTTTTTGCACCAAAGTATGTTCATCTCTAGGAGACAGAACGTGTCTTCTTCCTGAGCGTTATGACAGCTGCGTGGTCCCATGGTGTTTGTACAGATGAACGTGGTACCTTCAGGCGTTTGGAAATTGCTCCCAAGGATGAACCAGACTTGTGGAGGTCTACAATTTTTTCTCTGTGGTCTTGGCTGATTTCTTTTGATTTTCCCATGATGTCAAGCAAAGTGGCACTGAGTTTGAAAGTAGGCCTTGAAATACATCAACATGTACACCTCCAATTGACTCAAATGATGTCAATTCGCCTATCAGAAGCTTCTAAAGCCATGACATAATTTTCTGGAATTTTCCAAGCCGTTTAAAGGCACAGTCAACTTAGTGTATGTACATTTCTGACCTACTGGAATTGTGATACTGTGAATTATAAGTGAAATAATCTGTCTGTAAACAATTGTTGGAAAAAGTACTTGTGTCATGCACAAAGTAGATGTACTTTCCGACTTGCCAAAACTATAGTTTGTTAACAAGAAATTTGTGGAGTGGTTGAAAAATGAGTTCTAATGACTCCGACCTCAGTGTATGTAAACTTCCGACTTCAACTGTATGTAAGAATGCTTATCATCGACTACAGCTCAGCATTTAACACCATTGTACCCTTCAAACTCGTCATTAAGCTCGAGACCCTGGGTCTGGGTCCTGGACTTTCTGACGGGCCGCCCCCAGGTGGTGAGGGTAGGAAACAAAATCTCCACCCCGCTGATCCTCAACACTGGGGCCCCACAAGGGTGCATTCTCAGCCCTCTCCTGTACTCCCTGTTCACCCATGACTGCTTGGTCATGAACGCCTCCAATTCAATCATCAAGTTTGCAGACGACACTACAGTGGTAGGCTTGATTACCAACAACGACGAGACAGCCTACAGGGAGGAGGTGAGGGCCCTCAGAGTGTGGTGTCAGGAAAATAACCTCACACTCAACGTCAACAAAACAAAGGAGATAATCGTGGACTTCAGGAAACAGCAGAGGGAGCACCCCCCTATCCACATCGACGGGACAGCAGTGGAGAAGGTGGAAAGTTCCTCGGCGTACACATCACGGACAAACTGAAATGGTCCACCCACACAGACAGTGTGGTGAAGAAGGGGCAACAGTGCCTCATCAACCTCAGGAGGCTGAAGAAATGTGGCTTGTCACCAAAAACACTCACAAACTTTTACAGATGCACAATCGAGAGCATCCTGTCGGGCTGTATCACAGCCTGGTACGGCAACTTCTCCGCCCTCAGCCGGAAGGCTCTCCAGAGGGTAGTGAGGTCTGCACAACGCATCACTGGGTGCAAACTACCTGCCCTCCAGGACACCTACAGCACCCGATGTCACAGGAAGGCCAAAAAGATCATCAAGGACATCAACCACCCGAGCCACTGCCTGTTCACACCGCTAACATCCAGAAGGTGAGGTCAGTACAGGTGCATCAAAGCTGGGACCGAGAGACTGAAAAACAGCTTCTATCTCAAGGCCATCAGACTGTTAAACAGCCACCACTAACATTGAGTGGCTTCAGCCAACATACTGACTCAAATCTCCAGCCACTTACTAATTAAAAATTGGATGTAATAAATATATCACTAGTCACTTTAAACAATGCCACTTTATATAATGTTTACATACCCTACATTACTCATCTCATATGTATATACTGTACTCTATACCATCTACTGCATCTTGCCTATGCCGTTCGGCCATCGCTCATCCATATATTTTTATGTACATATTCTTATTAATTCCTTTACACTTGTGTGTATAAGGTAGTTGTTGTGAAATTGTTAGATTACTTGTTAGATATTACCGCACGGTCGGAACTAGAAGCACAAGCCTTTCGCTACACTCGCATTAACATCTGCTAACCATGTGTACGTGACCAATAACATTTGATTGGGTGCCTGGGGGTGGTGTGTGTGTGTGTGTGTGTGTGTGTGTGTGTGTGTGTGTGTGTGTGTGTGTGTGTGTGTGTGTGTGTGTGTGTGTGTGTGTGTGTGTGTGTGTGTGTGTGTGTGTGTGTGTGTGTGTGTGTGTGTGTGTGTGTGTCACCAGCCCCCTCCACAGGTGTGGGCTGTGAATGTCACTGACCCGAGGCTTGGTTTCCAAAACAGGGGCTTACACCATGACTCCTGGGAGTGTGATGTGTGTGTGTGTGTGTGTGTGTGTGTGTGTGTGTGTGTGTGTGTGTGTGTGTGTGTGTGTGTGTGTGTGTGTGTGTGTGTGTGTGTGTGTGTGTGTGTGTGTGTGTGTGTGTGTGTGTGTGTGTGTGTGTGTGTGTGTGTGTGTGTGGGGCCTTCTTTCACATGTGTAGGTTTGTTACACGGGGGAGTGTGTGGGTGTGTTAAGGCCTTGATAACACTTTCCCCTGTTTTAATTCTCTTGGGAAGATCGGCACTGTAGACTTTATACCCTTACAGAAAAACCACATGATTTCACGTTGAACATCTCACAAGAAATGTCACATTTTAAATCGTGTGAAAAATTTTGTTTTTATGATCACGTCATCACATGTGTAGTTTTATGTCAGCACATGTTCCATTACATGTTGTCACAATAATACATTACCTTCACATAAGATCATGTGATCACATGAAAACGTGTTTTTGGAACACTTCACATGTGATCCCGTGAAATTCATGTTGTTTTTCCGTAAGGGCAGGACTTACACCCCATCCACATTTTATGGTCCACTGCCTATAGGTCAGCAGCTGGTCAATCAGAAGCATAAAAGAAAATGCAGCCGCCACCATTGGTTGCTACGTAAAGCCGACGGCAGTGGCTCTCTGCGAAACAAATGCATGCTAGCAAATGTTGTCCTTGTTGGACCTGTGTTTACGACGGATTCAATTTGGGTTTGTGTGGTTGTTGCTGTGGTTTTCTGTGTCTCTTCGTCACGTTGGTGCAGTGATTTAGAGTGATGAGGTCTTCTGTTGGATCTACTTCAGAGGTATACAATAACTTTTACAATCTGACATGAATGCACAGCGCAAGTACACCATTCAGCCAATCAGAAATTATTATTCAACAACGCTGTGGTACAATACGGTGGGAAAGTGACCGCCTTTGGGCTTCAAGCTGATACACCAAAGTATGTGGACAACCCTTCAAATGAGTGGATTTTGCTATTTCAGCCACACCTGTTGCTGACAGGTGTATAAAATCAAGCACACAGCCATGTAATCTCCATAGACAAACATTGGAAGAAGAATGGCCCATAATGAAGAGCTCAGTAACTTTCAACGTGGCACCGTCATAGGATGCCACCTTTCCAACAAGTCTGTTTGTCAAATTTCTGCCCTGCTAGAGCTGCCTAGTCAACTGTTAGTGCTGTTATTGTGAAGTGGAAACGTCTAGGAGCAACAACGGCTCAGCCGTGAAGTGGTAGGCCACACAAAGTCACAGAAAGGGACTGCCGAGTGCTGAAGCGTGTAGCACGTACAATTAGTCTGTCCTCGGTTGCAACACTCACTACCGAGTTCCAAACTGCCTCTGGAAGCAACGTCAGCACAAGAACTGTTCGTCGGGAGCCTCATGAAATGGGATTCCATGGCCGAGCAGCCGCACACAAGCCTCAGATCACCATGCGCAATGTCAAGCGTCTGCTGGAGTGGTGTAAAGCTAACCGCCGTTGGACTCTGGAGTAGTGGAAACACCTTCTCTGGAGTGATGAATCACACTTCACCTTCTGGATTTGGCGGAGGCCAGGAGAATGCTACCTGCCTGAATGCATAGTGCTAACTGTAAAGTTTGGAGGAGGATGAATAATGGTCTGGTGCTGTTTTTCATGGTTCGGGCTAGGCCCCTTAGTTCCAGTAAAGGGAAATCTTTACGCTACAGCATACAATGACATTCTAGACAATTCCGTGCTTCCAACTTTGTAGCTAGAGTTTGGAGAAGGCCCTTTCCTGTTTCTGCATGATAATGTGCCTGTGCACAAAGCAAGGTCCATACAGAAATGGTTTGTCAAGATCGGTGTGGAAGAACTTGACTGGCCTGCACAGAGACCTGACCTCAACCCCACTGAATACCTTTGGGATGAATTGGGACTCCGACTGCGAGCCAGGCCTAATCCCCAACAACAGTGCCCAACCTCACTAATGCTCTTGTGGCTGAATGGAAGAAAATCCTCACAGCAATGTTCCAGCATCTAGTGGAAAGCCTTCCCAGAAATGGAGGCTGTTATAGCAGCAAAGGAGGAACCAACCCCACATGAACACCCATGATTTTGGAATGAGATGTTGGACGAGCACGTGTCCACATACTTTTGGTCATGTAGTTTATTTATAGAGAGAAAGAGAGTCGTTATAGATACTGTAGAGGTCTGTCTCGTCAAATGCATGAAAATGTGGTTGTTTAAGCTATACATCAAATTATATTTGTACAGTATTTGTGGGTTAATTTACATCTACCCGATGCCTTTTATGAACGTTTTCATTTACGAAAACGCAATCGAAAACTTTCATGAAAGCCATCGGGTAGTCGTAGACTAGAATAATCCATGAAGGCGAATATAGTTTTATAGACATTACCAGTAAAAAATTTGGATACACCTACTCATTCAAGGGTTTTTCTTTATTTTTACTATTTCCTACATTGTAGAATAATAGTGAAGACATCAAAACTGTGAAATAACACATATGGAATCATGTAGTAACCAAAAAAAGTGATAAACAAATCAAAATAAATTTGAGATTTGAGATTCTTCAAAGTAGCCACCCTTTGCTTTGATGACAGCTTTTCACACTTTTGGCATTCTCTCATCCAGCTTTATGAGGTAGTCACCTGGAATGCTTTTCCAACAGTCTTGAAGGAGTTCCCACATATGCTGAGCACTTGTTGACTGCTTTTCCTTCACTCAGCGGTCCAACTCATCCGAAACCATCTCAATTGGGTTGATGTCGGGTGATTGTGGAGGCCAGGTCATCTGATGCAGCACTTTCCTTCTTGGTCAAATAGCCCTTACACAGCCTGGAGGTGTGTTGGGTCATTGTCCTATTGAAAAACAATTGACAGTCCCACTAAAACGGGAAGTTTCAAAACACTTAGTCGCCAAAGTTCCGGAGCACGTCTTTAAGCAGTAACACACGAGGCTGTGCTATATCGTGATTAAAGTCACAGTGACAGACCTGCTGGAGGAACCTCCAGCCACAGCTTCTGTTGACTCAGCAGGCACACTGTCAGCTACCATTACTACTGCTGTCCCGTGGTCTTCCTCTTCATCCTTTTCAAATCAGTAACAAACGCATGTACGCACACACATCAACAGGGCTTAGCTTCAGACTAAATAGTTTACATTAGGCTGGGAGATTGGTAGGCAAGAGACGGCACACACAAATCCCCCCTCCCCCACAACACACACACACGCAGTCAGGCTCTCATGAGGAGTATCACCAGCGGCCTGGTGGGGCAAGCTTCAGCTAGCTACACCACAGACAGGAAGAGAGGGGACGGGCCAAACACACACAGACAGACAGACACACAGATGGCACATTAACACTCGTTGTTTGAATAGGTGTCTGGGTGACAAGAGACCGTGTGTGAGCATGTGTGTGTGTGTGTGTGTGTGTGTGTGTGTGTGAGATGAGCCAGTGAGACATCACTCTACACTTGAAGCTGTGTGAAAAGGAACTGATTCTTCTTAAAGCTGCTTGTCTTAAACATCACTGTTAGCCTTACTGTAGCTAACCAGAGAGGACCCCTTGCTTTAAGCTACTTCTATATACCCCTCTCTGTTCAACGTTAACAAATTAGTAAGCAGATACTACAGTGATTCACTGTACAATAAGTTCATTCATCAGGAAAGGGGAAAACCATGATCATCACAAGTATAGTGGCTCAACTTTAATGCAACGTTCCTCAATCATTTCATCAATAATGTTATTGTCCAGGTTGAGAAATTCATTCATTCATCCTGCTTCTCTACATTGGTAACATTCTATTGTTCTGAATGTGGTCTGTAACCAGTCACACACTCCAGTAGAGGCTGCTGAGGGGAGAATGGTGAATAATGCCTGGAACGCAGTGGTGTAAAGTACTTAAGTAAAAATACTTTATAGTACTACGTAAGTCTTTTTGGGGGGTATCTGTACTTTACTATTTATAATTTAGACATTTTTTACTTTTACTTCACTTCATTCCTAAAGAAAATAATGTACTTTTTACTCCATACATTTTCCCTGACACCCAAAAGTACTCATTACATTTTGAATGCTTAGCAGGACAGGAAAATGGTCAAATTCACACACTTATCAAGAGAACATCCCTGGTCATCTCTACTGCCTCTGATCTGGCGGACTCACTAAACAGACATTTCATTTGTAAATTATGTCTTAGTGTTGGAGTGTGCCCCTGGCTATCTGTAAATAAAAAATTGATCAGACAGGATTACAGGGGTCAGACAGAGGTCACGAAGACTGATCAGCTGCATTCATCATCCACACACACTGGTTTGCTTAATATAAGGCATTTGAAATTATTTATACTTTTACTTTTGACACTTTTACATATGGTATATTTTAGTCAATACATGTGCTTTTGATAGTTACGTATATTTAAAACCAAATACTTTTAGACTTTTACTCAAGTAGTATTTTACTTGGTGACTTTCACTTTTACTTGAGTCATTTTCTATTTAGGTATCTTTACTTTTACTCAAGTATGACAATTGGGTACTTTTTCAACCACTGCAGGAACGGAAGAGATGGAATGGCATCAAACACATGGAAACAATGCATTTAATGTATTTGATACCATTCCACCTATTCTGCTCCAGCCATTACCACGAGCCCGTCCTCCCTAATTAAGGTGCCACCAACCTCCTGTGATACACTCACAGGTAAAGGAGACCCAGCTGTGTGTGGGTGTGTGAGCGAGGCGGTTATGTTTCGGGTCGCAGGGTTAAAGTTCAGATCTGCACCTGTGCCTCAGCCTAAACACAATACCTGTCACCAACAGACAGCCTTTAGAGCTGATGTGTGTGTGTGTGTGTGTGTGTGTGTGTGTGTGTGTGTGTGTGTGTGTGAGACAGGGGAGCAAATACCTGAGCCACGTGCAAGTCCACACACAAATTATTATTATTTTAAAAATATAATCGCAACTGACCTGAATTATAAAAAAGATAAATATCAGAGACACAAGCCTGGTTGCTAGACAGCCAGACAGACACATCTCATGGGTGGCATGCATCAGACCCTTCATCCTCTTGACACGGACAAATAAACCCTACACACACATCAAATAACCTTACAATGGAAAACAATGATCCCTCTCTAACATCATCTAACTGCTAATGACTTTATTTTCTTATCAGCAGGCTATCCAGGAAGTACTAAAAACTTTCTGCATTCCCCTGCCATATGTGTTACTATGACAATAGGGATATATAGGTGACACAAACTGCTGTTTAAAGGCCCATTGCAGTCAAAAATTCTGTTAATCCCGTGTTTAATGTCATATTGTAAAGCTGATGAATATAACACTGTAAAAGTGTGAAAACATTTAATCAGTGTTATTTCCTGTTCATTTCTGGTTGAAACTAGAATCTGCAATGGATCTTCTAATCGGCGGGCTTTGCAAGGGTGGAGTTTCAGCTTGCCTGTGACATCACCAAGCAGTACATTAGTAAATAGTCCAATAACAAAGAGAGTTCCAAACCTCTCTGCCAATAACAGCTAGTTTTCCCCTCCCTAATCAGACCACTCCCAGCATAATTCTTGCTCGAGGAAAAGTACATTTCTTTGTTGCTAAAAATATATATTTTTTCTTCTTTTGAACCATTTTGATGTAAAACTATTACAGTTAGGTACTTAATTGTTACTCAGAAATGAATTGATATCGATATAAAAACGGCCTTTAAGCTTTTGATCGCAGTATGTGAGATTCTACTGCATTGTTTTGTTGTTGCTTAGAGACGAAAGGTATATGTGTCTGTGTGTATGAAAACAAACAACGCAAACAGGGGCCTGTTGCACAAAAGTAGAATTAAGACATCCGGGATAAATGACTCAGCTGAGCTCAATGAAGCCAAAACATGTGCGTCCAGGCTTAATTGGTTGCACAAAGACCAAGCCAGGATGAGCAGACACGGATTCATTAAGCCAGGTGAAACCAATCCTGGATAGGTGCGCGCTCACGGCTCACTCAAATAGACCCCGCCACAGATCACAGATTAACTGATTTACCATGGCAACTAGAGCCGCGTACTTTTCCCCATCGGAAGCACAAATCCTCATGGAGGCATACGAGGAGGTAAAAGATATAATTAAGAAGAAAGGCAACACCGCCACAGTGATAAAGCAAAGAGAAAAAGCGTGGCAAAGTATTGCAGACCGCCTGAATGCGTAAGTAGTGCACAATTACACACTCACCGCTCCGCTGAAACATCACAATTACAATTCAAATATTTAATTCACATCTCCAAAAATGCAGTTGTACTGTAATTATGAAACGGTTAAATTTTTAATTGAAATGAACTGCAGATATGAGTGAAATTGTGTAAAGTAACTCCATCACACTGTATAAAGCTATGATAAATCTTTTGATATTTTTACTGAAAACAAGACAAAAATACCAAGTAATTTTTTGCAGTGTGACTCCATTAAATGTGTGTGTGTGTGTGTGTGTGTGTGTGTGTGTGTGTGTGTGTGTGTAGATTAAACATGAACGGGCCAAAACGGACATGGCAGCAGGTCAAAATCAAATACAAGAACATTCTGCAGAATGGTATGGTCCCTGACTAATATTTAACAAAGCACAAGCATATATTGTACCCAGAAGGTGCCTGCTCACACATTGTCTGTACTGTTTTAGCAGTGAAAAAGAATACCCACAGACAAGGCACGGGTGGTGGGTCACCAAAGGCTGACCTTACCCCAGCAGAGGACATGGCCTTGGAGCTAAATAAAGGCAGGCCCGTCTTAGAGGGGATCCCTGGGGGGAAAGAGACGAGCATAGGTTCCTCCCAAGATGCCACCCGCTTCATTCAAGGTATGTCCTTCCATCTCTACATGGGATACAACCACATTCATATTGAATCAATTTGGACTGTCTGACTTTGGTTTACCTATTGCCTTGCAGTGTCTGGCAGCACTGTGTTCCTGTTAGAGCCACCAGCACAAGCACCAGACGATGCTGATCCAGTGAGTACTCCATCAAAGGCATACTGTAGGCCTGGCATGTCTTGTCTACTAGCTTCAATATGAATCCGATTAAATGTGATAGGGTGAAGGCCCCAGTGCAGCAGCAACAGCACATGATGGAGACGATGATGAGGAGGAGACCATCTCTCTGGATTCCAGAAGGCATGAGGTATCATGTTAAGACTGTGAAAGTACTATTTACTCTACAATGGTGAGGAGTCCTCATCAAAATCAAAAAATCTAATTTCTTTTACAGGACCCAGATGCTATACAGTGGGAAAACCAGCCTGGCAACATAGTGCGTATTAATAAAAGGACACCACATCCTGCCAAATTCCAGCTGCGCTAATTGTATTGTGTTCACAGAGCTCACAAGCTATCAGAAAGTTGTATGGCAACCACCTCCGGCGCCAAATAGAACTGGCAGACATAGACATTCAGTACAAGAAGAAAAAGATGGAAAATCTTGCACTGGAGTCCGAAATAAAAAAGAGGACAATTAGGAAACTGGACCTTGAAATAAAAAAACTTGAGAGGGAGGTGAGATATGCCTTCAATGTACACTGTATGCTAACTGTAACACAAATGTATTAATCATTATTTTTCTTTCCTCCCCCAGCTCCAAGAAGATGACACAGCTCAAAATAAAAATTAGGTATATTCTCGTAAAGTCAAGTGAGCCATGACATGAGCTCTTATTGTGAGCACACAGGACGGTGGCATCTTTCTAAGTTTTTTTTTTATTTTCCCAGCAATCAGTACAACCAAGTCATCGTTATAAGGCATCGCCCTCTTTTGCCCACCCCCCCAGCACCAGGTGTGGCCACTAGCCTATATGAAGGCCCAAAATTGTGTGTTCCTTTCTGCTCTGACAATGGCATGCCCATTCGTGCGAGATGTGGTGGATGAAGAAGCACTTGTGCTGAGGAGAGCCTTCAGGCGAGAAAGGGTCTTCAGGGACCGGTTGGACCCACTGGCCTTCCCTGATGACCATCTATATGAAAGATACAGGTTTTCTGCAGATGGCATCAGGTATCTATGCAGACTACTGGGTCCCAGGATTAAGCACCGCACTGCACGGAGCCATGCACTGAGTGTGGAGCAAATGGTTTGTGTGGCCTTGCGCTTTTTTGCTAGTGGAGCCTTCCTGTACTCAGTGGGGGATGCAGAACAGCTGAACAAGGCCACAATTTGCCGCACAATAAGGAGTGTGTGTCTGGCTATCAAAGCATTAGCAGATGTCTTCATCTCCTTCCCTGGCCACAGAAGACTCTGTGACATCAAAGAGGAGTTCTATAGGATTGCAGGTAAGAGGATCTACAAATTACAGGACAACTGTTAACACATAGTAGGATACTCATTACTTTGTGTGACAGGTTTCCCCAATGTCATTGGTGCAGTGGACTGCACACACATAAGGATAAAAGCCCCCTCAGGTGCCCATGAGGCCGATTTTGTGAATAGGAAATCCTTTCACAGCATTAATGTTCAGGTGAACATAACTTTTTGATATTGTCCATTGACGAACACTCTGCATTGCCAGTGATGTGCATTGATTGGTGTAATATTCCTCATCTTATGATTTCAGATGGTCTGCAATGCTGACTGTGTGATCAGCAATGTTGTGGCAAAATGGCCTGGCTCAGTCCATGACTCCAGAATCTTTCGGGCCTCTGAAATCTATCAGTGCCTATCACAAGGTAAGCCACACAACCCCTATTTATAACCATCATGGCTGTGTCAAGAATATCACTGTGTTTATGAGGTAGTAATGATGAGATTTTGTGTTGACAGGTGAATTCTCTGGTGTGTTGCTGGGAGACAGGGGGTATGGCTGCCAGCCTTTTCTCCTGACACCTTTCACAGACCCCCAGGAAGCACAGCAGGCCTACAACCATGCCCATGCCAGGACCAGGGCCAGAGTTTAAATGACCTTTGGCCTCCTGAAGGCACGCTTTCACTGCCTTCACAAATTAAGGGTCAGCCCTGTTAGGGCATGTGATATTACTGTGGCTTGTGCTGTCCTCCACAATGTGGCCTGCCTGAGGAAGGAGAGGGCCCCCAGAGTGCCACCAGCCATGGACTGGGACAATCCGGCAATCTTCCCTGATGACGACAGTGGTCGGCTGCTGAGGGACCAATATGTGTTGAATTATTTTAGTTAGTATGTGTGCTTTCAATTTTGGTTAAATATGTCCTGCGGTGGCAGAGGAATTTGGGTTTTTTTGGGTTCGTTTTTTGACGAATTTGGCCTCTTATGATGTTTGTGCGGTATACTGTGTGTAATACAAGGCTGCAGGGAGGCTACTGCATCCATTCATTTGTCTGTTCAGTTGATGTGTATGGATTTGTCCTGCATTTATTTTAGTGTGCAGACATGCAGGGTGTGTTATATACAGACCTTTGAATGTGTATGTATCATTTTGTATAATATGCTTGGATTCTGTGCTTTCCATCTTGTAGAGTCACGGTGACTTCAGTTTCGAAAGGAGCTGATGGTTTACCTGCTTTGTTTTGTCCTTATTCAATAAAGGAACATAATGTTACACATTGTGTTTTTATATTCATATGGAATGTGTATTTGTTTATATGACAGAGTACTAGGGCCACACTGAAGAAAAAGGATAAAGTCATAAATTTATGAGGCTGGTTCTTTCTGCAGAAAAGCTACATATTGTTTTTACAGTTTTGATACTTATGACAATGTGATACTTAATATTCTGGCACATCAGCATGTCTTTGTTTATGAAACCATACTGAAGTACAATTTCACGAAATGCCCCACATCTGTCATTTTAACAACTGTCCTCCTTTAAAACAACTGGTTACAATATTATGAATTGTGTTTTTTTCCCCTCTGTGGCCCTAATATTCTATCATTTTATATATAGCCTTATAGTCTATGGGAAACTGTAAATTATCTAATGATAGCAACATCATCTAAAAATCATTTTTTATCCAAAATCATTGAAATTAATGATCACAAACGTTTAAATAATAACAGTGGGTCTAGTTATATGTGATAACAATGTATAGTGAGCAGTGAAATAACTATTGGTTTCCATTTGTGGTGACTGCTGACTGACATTAGGGATGAGATTAAATAGATCCTGGAATTTAGCCTGGTCTGGAGCAGGCTAGCTCCACAGAATAAATCTCCATGGTAATTTATACCATAACATATCCTCCTGCCCCCTATCCATCTTTAGTGCAACCGGATTACGGATCAATTGAGCCAGGATCACCAAGATATCCTGGCTTAATCCCTTATCCTAGTTTTGTGCAACAGGCCCCAGGTGTAACAGCACCTGTGGGCAACCTGAGGGAGTCTACTGCTCTGTTTATTGATCAGACAGGATTACAGGGGTCAGACAGAGGTCATGAATACTGATCAGCTGCATTCATCATCCACACACACACAGCTGAGGCCACATAGGCTACGTTTACACAGGCAGCTCAATTCTGACCTTGTGTCCAATTATCGGCAAAAGATCTGATCCGATTGGTAAAAATACCAATTATTGTTAAGAGATCAGAATTGGGCTGCCTGTATAAACACAGCCATACACACCGAGTGTCATGGATAAGTCCCTTAATCAATCAATTAATGTGATAGTTAATAAACAACAGTATAATGATGTTACACCCCTAGCCACTGATCTAAGGCCAGTTTAGCATTCTCTCTAATAGTTAAGTTAGTATTTCGGGAGAGGAAGCTGATCCTAGATCTGTGTCTAAGGGTTACTTCTACCTGAAGTCTTTAGAACAGCTTATTAAACAAACAGAGGACTTGTGCAGAAACCTTTCAATGGAAGTTCCCCTGAAACATGAGCTCTTTCATTCTTGACCCTTTCGAGTCAGTGCCAGACCGGAACATTCACATGATGTAAACATGTTTCTGTAGTGTGGATTTGGCTTAATGCATGGGAATCCATATTCTGTGTGTGTGCCAGTCAGCCTCTGTTGTAGCCAACCTGTCCTGCCTAAACCTTCATGTGTTCATTTTAATACAGGAACAGCCAGTCAGTCTAGGTAAAACAAGGGTGTGACTGTAAACTGAAGTGTGTTTACATTTGAGTTATTTTAGTCAAATGCAGAGCGACATACAGGAGCAATCAGGATTAAGTGCGTCGCTCAAGGGCTCATCAGTATATGTTAAACCTGGTCGGCTCATCAGTATATGTTAAACCTGGTCGGCTCATCAGTATATGTTAAACCTGGTCGGCTCATCAGTATATGTTAAACCTGGTCGGCTCATCAGTATATGTTAAACCTGGTCGGCTCATCAGTATATGTTAAACCTGGTCGGCTCATCAGTATATGTTAAACCTGGTCGGCTCATCAGTATATGTTAAACCTGGTCGGCTCATCAGTATATGTTAAACCTGGTCGGCTCATCAGTATATGTTAAACCTGGTCGGCTCATCAGTATATGTTAAACCTGGTCGGCTCATCAGTATATGTTAAACCTGGTCGGCTCATCAGTATATGTTAAACCTGGTCGGCTCATCAGTATATGTTAAACCTGGTCGGCTCATCAGTATATGTTAAACCTGGTCGGCTCATCAGTATATGTTAAACCTGGTCGGCTCATCAGTATATGTTAAACCTGGTCGGCTCATCAGTATATGTTAAACCTGGTCGGCTCATCAGTATATGTTAAACCTGGTCGGCTCATCAGTATATGTTAAACCTGGTCGGCTCATCAGTATATGTTAAACCTGGTCGGCTCATCAGTATATGTTAAACCTGGTCGGCTCATCAGTATATGTTAAACCTGGTCGGCTCATCAGTATATGTTAAACATGGGAATCTGGGCAAACAACACCCCCCCCCACTCTCCTTACATCAGTGCAAATAACAAGGCAAGATGGAATTTATCTTCCAATGAACCATGGTGATTCTTTCTATACACCAATCGTATCGCTTTGGCTCTAAAGCAGTGAAACCAACCAAGGTTAGTATTGTAGGGGTTCAGGAATCACTTTTTTAGGAATCAGGAATCACTTTTTAACTCAATAGTTCCTATCAGAATATATTTACTGTACTTTACAACTTACTGGCAGCAATATATTTAAGTTACACATATATATTTAAGTCTCTATTTTGAGAGAAATTCCTGATTTCAAATCTCAAGAAGAGGACTCCCAGTGCGTCTCTACCAGTTCATGAAATGACAAACTGATACTAGGTCTGGGGTCAAGGCGATCTTGTATCTGAAGCCTATAAACAATTGTCTGGGTTCACACAAATGCCCCCTAAAGGCCCACTGTCACTCACACCTGGCCAAATGATATTACTCAAGAGCTTTATTGGGATGGTCACAGTGCCCCCAGGTGGGGCTTACAGTGAACAACATTCTCATCCAGATACATTAAAACTCAAGAATTAACACTACAGGTAGACTCCGTAATAGATCATCATACAAAGCTGGGCGACTTCCCGCTAACACATAACAATAACAGAATCTAAATCTGCCAAGATGACCGCCACTACTGGCTATTTCCAATCTGCGCCTCAATTAGGCGATCTTGTTGTTCCTTTCCGAAAGCAGGAAGTGGCCAACTGTCTGTGTATGATGAGGTCATAGCCTGCCTTTAAGAACACTGACAGAACAGCTGTCGTCAAATTCATCCCAACGATACTCTATGAAAGGTGCTGGACACTTCACACATTTCACAACAAAATCGGCTGGAGATTAGTAAAACAGAAGCATCTTTTTCAGGTTGACGTTTATGTGCGTTATGTGGGTATACATTGAACACGTACTGTCAATACATCACATATTCATAGTGTATTGTAAATTCTGACTTTCAAACAGTTTAGCAGGGATGTTGATGGTTGAGCCACAGATGGAAGTGTCTTATTGGCAGTCTGAACGGGGGTAAATAAGAGGTGGGTATTGGTTGGTTTATGTGCGTATCGATTCTTCCTAATTTCTCCCTCGCTCTGAACACCTGCATGCTCCAAAGGAAAAGGAAGGAGGTTGATAGATTAAAAAAAGGAAGAGATGGTGAAGAGAGATGGCTGAAAGAAAATAGGACATGATTTATTTTTCCTCCCGCTGCTGCGCGACCCTCTTCTCGTGCTGGTGTTTGGTGATTCCGTACTTGAAGAACTCATAGACGGACCAGCTGATGGCTGTGGAGGGCATCTGATAGATCACCCTGGCCTGGACTCCTTTAAAGAACCCAGGCAGGCCGCCCAGCCTGTACACTGTCCGGAAGGCATGGGCCAGGCCCGTGATGTGTCTGTGTGTCCCCTGCGCCTGACCTCCACCCTGGCCTGCAGCGGGGACACCCACCAGGGACTCCTGGGTGTTGAGCAGGGTCTTGCAGACATCCAGAGGGGTGGTGGCTGCAGCAGCGATGGCCCCGGCCAGGCCCCCAGACACCATGTGTGAGGAGGGGTTGTACTGTCTGTGGGGGTTGAGCAGCTCCTGGAGGTATTCGTAGGTCATGAAGTGGAGAGCCTGGAAGGGGATGTTCATGGTGAGCTGGGTGGTGTAGGAGCGGTAAAAGGCCCCAGGTCCCTCGCTCTGCCACACGGCACGCACACAGTCCATCACGCCGCGGTACGGAGAGTTATACATCTGCAAACGCTGCTTCACCACTGGACAGGGAGAAAAAGAGGGGAGGGAGGGGACAGGTGAGTAGAGGGGAGGGAGGGAAGGGACAGGTGAGTAGAGGGGAGGGAGGGAAGGGACAGGTGAGTAGAGGGGAGGGAGGGAAGGGACAGGTGAGTAGAGGGGAGGGAGGGAAGGGACAGGTGAGTAGAGGGGAGGGAGGGAGGGACAGGTGAGTAGAGGGGAGGGAGGGAGGGACAGGTGAGTAGAGGGGAGGGAGAGAGGGACAGGTGAGTAGAGGGGAGGGAGAGAGGGACAGGTGAGTAGAGGGGAGGGAGAGAGGGACAGGTGAGTAGAGGGGAGGGAGAGAAGGACAGGTGAGTAGAGGGGAGGGAGAGAGGGACAGGTGAGTAGAGGGGAGGGAGAGAGGGACAGGTGAGTAGAGGGGAGGGAGAGAGGGACAGGTGAGTAGAGGGGAGGGAGAGAGGGACAGGTGAGTAGAGGGAGCATTAGAAAGACAGAAGGATTGCCAGGTGTATTTCCATCATCAGGGACCAGGAACATAGTCCAGAGAATGAAAAAGAAATACCAAAATGATTGACCAAATAAAAAATCTGCACAGCCATAACTTTCTCGAAGGATTTAACAGATTTATTTAGGCTGTTGAAGTTAAAACCTGCTCCCCCCCTCCCTCCCCCTCAACCCGCCCCCCAGTCTCCCCCTCCCCCTAGCTAGCAGGGTAGAGTAAACAGGCTAGGCCCTAGAGGTACAAGGCGCTACACCTGCAGAGGGACCTCTGACACAGTGGTTTATCTGCAGCAAACATCTCAGTCTCCTTAATACACCCCATGCATCAGGAGACGTGAGACTAGCACCTGTGTTCCTGGCCTTCACCCAGGGAAAGAGATAGATTATTTATAGACAGAGAAATGTACCTTCAGATGGGTTCATGGCTGCGTCATGAAGCAATGTGGCTACACACCCTGCCGTACCTGTAACACACACACACCTCAACGGTGAACAACAACGAGAGAGAGAGAAAGATTGCAGAGAATGAACGAAAGAGCAGAGGAGAAATCCTCTAGTTCTCTCTAGTGGTAAAACAGGACATCATCACTGCTGATGGACCAGAGTCAAAACTTCTCTTCCTCTACTGGGCACGTCTGTAATCTCTTACCCTCCCCTGACCTGGAAACAAGGGAGGGGGGAAGAAGAGAGAGACAGCTGACCTGGGAAGAAGAGAAAGAAAAGGCAGAGAACAGAAACAGGGATAAATAGAGCAAGATTCTCTCGTACTTGCTTTGTCTGAGCAAACTGTGTTTCAAGTTTCTTGTCCTGCAAAGTACAACTGTGTGTGGACAGACCTTGATGGTAGCTACTTAGTTAACTCAGAGGACTGTTAGTCTGGTTCTAACTAGTCTGCTTTCCTTTGACATGGTCTCTAATAAACATAGTTATGGCTCTATGGGTGACAGAAAGATTTCCTGCAGTAATAATAGTGTCTTTCTTTACCCTCTGAAGGTCTCTGATGCAGTCAGTCTGTGAATCTGGCTGACTCGGCAGAATGCTGACCATTCATACAGGGTCATATCAGCCCCATGGCCAGATAGATACCACTCCTACTAGCCTGTTGGGCCAGAATTAGCACCCACCACCAGCTGATCAACCGCCAGAGTGGCTGGTGATGTTTTTCATCACACTGGCGGGTGGACCAACAAGTTAGTTTCAGGCCAATCAATCAATTAAAATGTATTTTATTAAGCTCTTTTTACATCAGCAGTTCTACAGATACCCGGCCTAAAACCCCAAAGAGCAAGCAATGCAGAAGCACAGTAGCTAGGGAAAAACTCCCTAGAAACACCGGAACCTAGGACGAAACCAAGAGAGAAACCAGCGCCTGCGTACGGTCTGTGTATGAGAGCCTGGAGTACAGCTCAAGCAGTAGTCCTGTCTACTGTCCACAGAATGTAGCACCACTCCTCGGCCACTCTGCTCCGGGTGGCAGGCTGACTCACTTACCCACCCACACAACTCAGCGTCTGAGAGCAAGGTTCATCTAGGTTAGTCCAAGCAGCATCTGCTTAGTGCCCAGGGGAGAAAAGGGCCTCTCCCTCTCTGCAGTGTGAACCAATATTAACTCTACAGGACTACAGAACAAAATAATTCACTACTTGCTTGAGTTGCTAAAAATAATATTGGAAACACCAAATTAACTGAGTGTTTACAAGAAAAAACAAGGTCATTTCCTGTAGGTTTCATAGGAGAAGTACAGGCTTGGTACGCACACATGTGCATTTTGTGCGTGTGCTTTGCATGTATATGCCTTGTGTGTGCTGTGTTTTCCCGGTATACCGTTGGCCAGATGGCTGTTAGCCCCGGGATGGATGATGTCACCCAGACTCTTCTTCAGTTTCTCGTAGCAGGCGAAGTAGAGAGCATGTGCCGGTCCAGCCCCCACGGCCGTGGCATTCAGCCCTCTCATTGGTCGCCAGACACCCTCTGTGGTTATGATTCGCCGAAGCGCGTCCATCACATTCCGGTAGCGAGCGGCAGGCTCAGGCTGTAGGCTCTGCATTCGCGTCTACACAGGGGAGAGGTTAGAGGTCACAGACCTACTGGTTACCCAAGTCATAACCTAACCACACACTTCTCGCCATACCTTAATCCAACCAGAATGTTTAAATTACATTTGAGAAACGTCCATGTTAGAATAAAATCTTAGCAGAGGTGGGATGAATGCAGTAGTTGTAATATATTAAAAAAGCCAAGTCATAATATTGGCAGTGCTTCCACTTGCTAAATAGTTGCATGCTTGAACATTTTGAGTAGTCGTACCCATCCCTAGTGTTAAACAGAAGGAAGTGTGGGAATTTATTTCTGTTCCCATATATTTCTGTGGGAATATATGGGAATTAACAGAAATATATGAAAATTAATACCATTTAAACTGTGGAATTTTTTGCATTGGATATATTTACCATATCATATGGAGACATGATAAGGTAAAAGGTTTATTTTTCTAAGTAGACATAAATGCAAATGATTAAATCCTTCCAATAGAAATAAAAAAAACAATTTAGTTACAAATTGAACTTTAATTAAATTAGTTGACTCTTCACATGGGATGATTTCACTGAAAAACAAAAGGGAATATTGAATGATCCATCACATCTCCCAAAAATGTTTTCAACATACATCTGTAAAATGACAGTCTAGAAACTAAAGCTTTGGTTGTCTTCCTCTCAGGCTTCCATGTCTCCTCCCTGGACCTCCTCAATGTCCACCTCCTGAACATCAGACTTAAGCCTCATCTTCAGTGTCACTTTCCAACCCTGTTGAGGATGGCTCATTGTCAGCCTCAAAAAGCCTCAAATTTGCCTGGATGGCCACCAATTATTCAACCCTTGTATTGGTCAGTCTGTTGCGTGCTTTGGTGTGCGTGTTCCCAAACAAGGACCAGTTGCGCTCTGAGGTGGCTGATGTTGGTGGGATTTGGAGGATGATGGAGGCAACATGGGAAAGAGCCTCAGATCCACAAAGTCCCTTCCACCAGGTGGCTGATGAGAAATGTTGGCACGACTGCCATATTGCATCTCCATCCCAAAGCACTTGCTTGGAAGTGTACTTCGCCAGACTGCCAAAAACCTGGCCCTCATCCAGGCCAAGGTGGCGAGACACAGTAGTGATGACACCATAGGCCTTGTTGATCTCTGCACCAGACAGGATGTTCTTGCCAGCATACCTGGGGTCCAACATGTACGCTGCGGCGTGTATGGGCTTCAGGCAGAAGTCTTCACGCTTTTTGATGCATTTCAGAACTGCAGTTTCCTCTGCTTGGAGCAACAGTGAAGTGGGCAGGGAAGTACGGATTTCTTCTCTTACATCTGCAAGCAGTCTGAACATCAGACAGGATGGCATTGTCTCCCTCAATCCGTGCAATGGCTCCTGCTATAGATTTCAGGAGTTTCAGGCTGCTTACCACTCTCTCCGAAAATGCATAATCCAGGAGGATCCTCTTGATGGGGCTGTCCATATCGGCAGACTGTGATATGGCCATTTCTTGGAGAGACGCCTTCCCCTCCAGGAGACTGTCAAAGATGATGACAAAACCACCCCAAGGGTTGTTGCTGGGCAGCTTCAATGTGGTGCTCTTATTTTTCTCACTTTGCTTGGTGAGGTAGATTGCTGCTATAACTTGATGACCCTTCACATACCTAACCATTTCCTTGGCTCTCTTGTAGAGTGTATCCATTGTTTTCAGTGCCATGATGTTCTTGAGGAGCAGATTCAATGCATGAGCAGCACAGCCAATGGGTGTGATGTGAGGGTAGGACTTCTCCACTTTAGACCAAGCAGCCTTCATGTTCGCAGCATTGTCTGTCACCAGTGCAAACACCTTTTTTGGTCCAAGGTCATTGATGACTGCCTTCAGCTCATCTGCATTGTAGAGACTGGTGTGTCTGCTGTCCCTTGTGTCTGTGCTCTTGTAGAATACTGGTTGAGGGGTGGAGATGTAGTTAATTATTCCTTGCCCACGAACATTCGACCACCCATCAGAGATGATTGCAATACAGTCTGCTTTCTCTATGATTTGCTTGACCTTCACTTGAACTCTGAATCCAGCAAATGAGTAGATAAAGCATGTCTGGTTGGAGGGGTGTATGCTGGGTGTAGAACATTCAGAAATCACTTCCAATACACATTGCCTGTGAGCATCAGAGGTGAACCAGTTGCATACACAGCTCGAGCAAGACATTCATCAGCATTTCGCTGACTACGTTCCTCCATTGAGTCAAAAAAACTTCTGATTCCAGGAGGACCATGAGCTGTTGCTAACAATAAGGTGTCTGATTCATCATTTTCACCTCGAATAGAAGTAGAGGTACTTTTGTCAGAGGCTGCTTGTTGTGAGCACTGAGGGAACTTTATGCACTTGGCCAGATGATTCTGCATCTTTGATGCATTCTTCACATATGATTTGGCACAGTATTTGCAAATGTACACAGCTTTTCCTTCTACATTAGCTGCAGTGAAATGTCTCCACACATCAGATAGTGCCCATGGTATTTTCCTGTAAAGATTAGGGGAAAAACGAGTAATTAAAATAAAAATACAATGCCATGTACAGATAAATAGTTAAGCAGTTAGATTAAACTCCTCCTATGTAAGATAAATGTTTTAAAATGAAACATGTATGGAAACAGGTGAATTAACACTCCTCAGTTAGCAGGCTCAAGCAAGCTAAAACCCACATGGTAGCAAAAACTAATTAGCAGAAATTGTTAACAAGTTATAAATGATTTAAACACACTTTGCTGTAGGCTACTATTTGCTAGTTAACAAAAAATAATGTGTGTTATATAAAATATATTCACCCCACCCAGTATTGTAATCAAAACTTACCAGAAAGCATGTAGTCCTTGGCTCAGACAGTGTAGTAATGTGGGCTCAATAGCATCTCATTAGTGTGCAAGATCTTAAGAATCAGCTGTACATGTGATGTAAGAGTGCACTGTGTATGCAGAGGGTTGCAATTCCATTGAATTGGGGATAGTTTAACCAAAATATGACACAAGAACTAGAATTGCCTTGTGTATCCCACAAAAAATGGTTCACTGTTAAGCTAACTTTTTTGATGAATTTAAGCAAAATTCCCCAAATTCCCAGGCTTAATTTCCCATGGAAAATGTCTGACCCTTTTGCAACACAAGTGGCTAGTGTCAAGGTTCATCCTCTCTCTGTGAGGCCAGGGGCCAGTGTCAAGGTTCATCTTCTCACTGTGAGGCTAGGGGCCAGTGTCAAGGTTCAGGGTTCATCTTCTCACTGTGAGGCTAGGGGCCAGTGTCAAGGTTAAGGGTTCATCCTCTCACTGAGGCTAGGGGCCAGTGTCAAGGTTAAGGGTTCATCCTCTCACTGTGAGGCTAGGGGCCAGTGTCAAGGTTAAGGGTTCATCCTCTCACTGTGAGGCTAGGGGCCAGTGTCAAGGTTAAGGGTTCATCCTCTCACTGTGAGGCTAGGGGCCAGTGTCAAGGTTAAGGGTTCATCCTCTCTCTGTGAGGCCAGGGGCCAGTGTCAAGGTTCAGGGTTCATCCTCTCACTGTGAGGCTAGGGGCCAGTGTCAAGGTTAAGGGTTCATCCTCTCACTGTGAGGCTAGGGGCCAGTGTCAAGGTTAAGGGTTCATCCTCTCACTGTGAGGCTAGGGGCCAGTGTCAAGGTTAAGGGTTCATCCTCTCTCTGTGAGGCCAGGGGCCAGTGTCAAGGTTCAGGGTTCATCCTCTCACTGTGAGGCTAGGGGCCAGTGTCAAGGTTCAGGGTTCATCCTCTCTCTGTGAGGCTAGGGGCCAGCTAGTGCTGTGAAATGCATAGAGGGTCTTCTAATAACATCCAAAGGAGAGGCCTGGGCTACAGCTGAATGGACAACACATGCTGATTGCTTGCTGCACTGTGTTTGTCAGTGTGCTACAGGAACTGTAAAGCACTGTGGAATGCCGGTCCTGTAAGAGAGAGCAGACTCCTACACGTCAACCAACCATGCATAATGTAGCAGTACCTGGATGGGGTTGAAACCTTTAGAACATCGCCACCTTGCAAGATATTTCATGTCAATGTTTCAATGAGACTTCGGTATGACTCAATGTTAAAGGAAATGAGAACAGTTGTCTCAGCCACGACACAGAGGTATATGTTGTGTTGGTTGTGTATTGCAGAGAGCTTAGCTTGTCTGGAAAGAGCCTTTCCAACCTCAACCTTTGGAATGAGTGTAAACAACGAGTTGACATTATCTCTACTGTACAATCTGTGTGACAACCACTGCAAGCTATTTTCCAAGGATTATTAACTGTGTGTGTGTGTCAGTGTTAGTCCACTGGGCTCAGCTGTCAGCTTGAGCTAGGTCCCCTCTGCAGAGATCTGCTAATGTGTTTATAAGTAGAGACGGTCAATGCCATGTTGTTTGACAGGTGACATGATATATAGATCAGTGAGTCTGTGTCTCAGGCTGCCCTTCTTCTGCAAGCAGACTGTTTCACTGTCTGAGCTGCACCTCAATACTCTAAAGACACATTCTTTCCTAGTCTCCTTTACTTCATCTGCGCGCATTTGAAAACTCAGTATATGTGAAAACAACACGGTGGCTGGATGCCAACTGGGAACATGCTTTGTTTCGACTGTCCTGTTCTTTCATGTCGGTGAAAAGAGAGGAGACGGGGAGAGGAAGCCATTTTAGACTACTGAAACGAAGCCCAAGCTGTGTGAGCAGCACCTGGATCAGAGGTAGGAAATACAGCTGGGAAAGACAGATGAATCTCCGCTTTGTTCTGAGAGAGCCCTGCTCTCCCACCTGACACTAACAGCTGACTCGTCTCCCTACCTGACCGCTCTGACTCGGTTGCTCTGTCTCTGCTAACTGCATTGTTGTACACAATGATCGCGGTCGACTTTGCAGCGGTCTACTAATCTCCCTGAATCATAAATAACTACTCAATATTATTTGTAGATCATTCAGTCACAATTTACCCATGATACATCACGATTTTGATGCTCGAACACCACCAATCATTTCCATCAGTGACCACATAATATACCAGACAAAAACGCTTGGCTCTCATGTGCTACAGCTCTTTGCAGAGCAGACCTAAATCAGTGAGTGGGCCTGTCAAAACAGCATAGGCCAATGTAACTTAACACATCTTGTTTACATAACACCCAAGTCATCCAGGCTAAGCACTTCATCCAACACAAATTTAAAGTCTTATAACAATAAACAGAACTATGGTTCTAAGATTGTGCCGTGGTAGAGCCAACCTGTCAGCCTAATTCTGCATAATGAGCACAACAACATAGAAGCATTGTGCTCTTAATCCCAGAACATCCAGGCCTGTATTTTCTGTAAACAACAGCTCAATTCCATCTAAATGCTGCCAGGTAGCAATTAGCATTGCAAGAGTTTGTTTTGCATGGCCCGATGCCCCGGGTGTGCGGAGATTCCACATTGTACACCATTGGTTTCTATTAATCTCTTTCCCACCGGGGAACCGGGCCAAGCAAAACGAACTCGCCCATTGACAATATCAGACTATTTGACAGAATCCAGGGTGCCTGTACTAACCTATGGGTTCTCTTCTTGAATACATGGACAGTTTTGAAATACAGGGAGTTACACCTAGAAGCCATATGCATGCTAAAAGCAGTTTGGACCGTTTTCAAATGTAACGTTTGCTACTAATCGATCACACTCTCCTACGGTTACTAGTCACCTAGCTAGCTAGTGGGTGACGGTGGTGGGCAACAGTGAGCGGTTCATGTGATGTGTATACATGTACAGGAAATGGGGCACATGTGCTGCTTCATTCTACCTAACTGTCTCCTTTCTCAAAGCGAATAACTTTGCGTGTTATTAGTATGAAAAACTACCTGGGGGGTGCACACTAATGGCAATAGGGAATATAGTAAATTGCATTAGGAAAATGTTAAGCCTAGACCCATTATATCAGGCGCCAACTAAATAGCTGGCTACAGTACTAGCTAATCATCATTCACCCCCCGCCTCGAGCCGATGCACAGCCAGAGGCCGACCTTGCTGTTTTGGTTAGCTAACATGGCTAACGTTAGATAGCTAGCTAATAAGATGACAACAACGGCAATATACACTTCCTAAAAGTTTACCTTTCAATTTTATTGAAATTCTGTATGCCAAAGTTAGGTTAATGAATATGGCGACTAATTATGTGACAAATCTAACTTGTGCAGTAACTAACTAGCTAGGTAACGTTACCTAATCTAGCAAGTAGAGTAGGCTCGAGCCACTGAAATTCGTAGTGGATGGATGTTAGCTCGTTAGCATGCTAAGTTAGCGTCCTAGCTGAAATGTTAGCCTGTCTGGTTTCGACCTTGCCTCATATGTGCTGTGACTGACAAACTTATTGACAAGGTGGCCACCAATCGGATTCGCATGATTGCTGAAGCCACATCACGACGAGGAAAGTAATTTCCAACCCTCCAATGTAATGTGCCCAAGCTACAAGACCAGTCGGTTAACTATCTAACGTTAACTAGTTAGCGGCTAACGCTAGCCCAATATAGCCTACCACGTTACCTTGACACAGTCGATGGGGAACATCAGGCAATGCTCCATGATCCCAGCCACTGCTCCTGCAAACATGTGGGTGCTGGTGGAAGCGCCTTGCGGCAAACCCTCATACTCCGGTTCCGAAGCCTCTGCTATTTCAGGAGGGCCGTCGCTAAACTGAACATTCTGAATCTCTGTCTCGCCTCCGATCCGGGGAGACAAATTCCCAACGAGGCTCTCCGACACTCCCCAGATCCTTCCACTGAACCATCGGACCTCTGCGCCGGCTGAGGCTCCAGCAACCCCGGCGTTCCCGCCTGCTGTCTCCGCTGTCATCCGATGCCTTCTCGGGAAACCATCCGCTTCCATTGGAATCTCGATGGACAGTCTTTACTTTATGCCCCGATGGCACTCCGTCTAAGGCGGTTCCGTGTTCGCGTACCGTTGGTAGTTTTTTACATTCCCGTCCCAGATGTTTACCGGTCGTACACCGTTTCCACGCCCCGCCTCCCTCAGTCCCCAGAGCGGACAGGTCCACGCAGTGTTTGGGAAAGGCTAGCCTCTGTCGAAACCCCAACAACCGGATGTTCCGGTTTTCAGGGGAAGTGGGAAGAGAGCCTGTGACGCGACGGCCGCTCTTGGACGTTAACATAATGTGGTTGGTTGTCTGGTATAGCTATCTTAAGATGAATGCACCAACTGTAAGTCGCTCTGGATAAGAGTGTCTGCTAAATGACTAAAATGTAAATGCAGGTTAGATGTTAAAGAATCAGTAATTTGGGTATATAGTTGTGCACTTTTTCGCCACTTTTCTACAAAATCTTTAAAGGATACATACATATGGCATACTTGGGCCATTTTGTTGTGTTTTCCAGACCCCCTCAAACATTTTAAGACATCTTTGGGGTGTATGTACCAATTATTTATGGAGATATGGCCATGTGAATCCTATCCAATATGGCCATGTGGATCCTGTCCAATATAGCCCTATGGAGCTGGTTGGTGGTCATTTTGAAAACTGTCCCTTTAGAGTATAATATGTTAAATCTGCAATGGAGCTATAGCTAGACATCTTTATTTAGGCTCTTACTTACTTTGTGTAAAGGCTGAAAGGTCTCATCATAAAAGTGTTTAGTTAAAATTGATTGGTGACCTGTCTCTCTATGCTGGACATAATGCATTCCTATGAGATTTTAACCTACCCTGTCCTTGTCACATTGGGTTTCTGTCACATTTCTATAACTTTTTTTCAAAAAGGACTTCTTTAGACATGCCCTAGCTGTGTCAAATTTGGTGGACTATCACAGTTTAAACAAATTCACGTAGCTGCTGGGCTATAGTCAAAAGGACCTCAATATGACCTCCATGAAGGGCTTAAGAGTACTTTATGATCAGAAGTCTTTTCTATGGCCTCCCGAGTGGCGCAGTGGTCTAAGTCACTGCATTGCAGTGTTGCGGCGTCACTGTAGCCTGGGGTTTGATCCCAAAGGGCGGTGCACAATTGGCCGAGTGTTTTCCACGTTAGGGGAGGCTTTACTTGGCTCATTGCGCTCTAGCGACTCCTTGTGGTGTGCCAGGCGACTGCAGGCTGACCCCAGTCATCAGTTAAACAGTGTTTCCTCCTACACATTGGTGCGGCTGGCTTCTGGGTTCAGTGAACAGGTGTTAAGAAGCTCAGTTTGGCGAGTCATGTTTCAGAGGACGCATGACTCGACCTTTGCCTCTCCCGAGCCCATTGGGGAGTTGCAGCGATGAGACAAGATTGTAATATTGCAAAAAGGGGGTCAAATTACAATAAATAAAAATAAGTATTGTCTATATTATATGTGGGGTTTATTTAGTGAGTAGATAACACTACAAAGTAATTTTGATATTGTTTGGAATGATTTGACCCTATTTTTGTCTAGAATGTGGCTGCAAATACAAATGTTTTGCTCTTGCCTGGCGGTCGCCCTCTCAAGCACCTCCGGAAACTGCTTTCTCAAAGCTAAGGATCCGGATCACGTTCGGCGCTCGTGTTATTTTATGCACACTGCATAGCTGCTGCTCACACTCCCCCTCTTGTGTTTCTCTCTTTACTCACCAGCCTCTCTGAACCATGATGAAGTATCTCTACCTCATATTTCTGAACAGTTGAAAAAAAGAAACTGCCGATTTGAACGAACATTCCCCAAAATATTTATTGAAGGCTATACAACCTTCTCTGTCAGTTGTAATGGATATTGCATTTGCACAATAATTGCTGCAAAGAAACAACTACTAAAGGGCACCAATAATAAGAAGAGACTTGCTTGGACCAAGAAACATGAGCAATGGATATTAGACCGGTGGAAATCGGTCTTTTGTGACACACAGAGTAGGTGAACGGATTATCTCCGCATGTGTGGTTCCCACCGTGAAGAATGGAGGAGGTGGTGTGATGGTGCTTTGCTGGTCACACTGTCTGTGATTTACTTAGAATTCAAGGCACACTTAACCAGCATGGCTACCACAGCATTCTGCAGCGATACGCCATCCCATCTGGTTTGGGCTTAGTGGGACTATCATTTGTTTTTCAACAGGACAATGACCCAACACACCTCCAGGCTGTGTAAGGGCTATTTGACCAAGAAGGAGAGTGATGGAGTGCTGCATTAGATGACATGGCCTCCACAATCACCCAACCTCAACCCGATTGAGATGGTTTGGGATGAGTTGGACTGCAGAGAGAAGGGAAAGCAGCTGACAAGGGCTCAGCATATGTGGGAACTTCTTCAAGACTGTTGGAAAAGCATTCTAGGTGAAGCTGGCTGAGAGAATGCCAAGAGTGTGCAATGCTGTCATCAACGCAAAGGGTGGCTACTTTGAAGAATCTAAAATATAAAATAGATTTAGATTAGTTTAACACTTTTTTGGTTACTACATGATTCCATATGTTTCACTGAATCATGGCTGAACGAAGACACGGATATTATACAGCTGGCTGGGTTTTCCGTGCTTCGGAAAGACAGAACAGGTAAATCCGGTAAGCCGAGTGGTGGTGGTGTGTGTCTGTCTGTCAATAACAACTGGTGCGTCTAATATTAAGGAAGTCTTGAGGTATTTCTTGCCTGAGGTAGGGTACCTCATAAGCTGTAGAACACACTACCTACCAAGAGTCTTCATTCATTTTTTCCGGAGCTGTTTATTTACTACCACAAACCAATGCTGGCACTAAGACCTCACTCATCAACCTGTATAAGGCCATAAGCAAACAAGAAAATGCTCACCCAGAAGCGGCGCTCCAAGTGGCCGGGGACTTTAATGCAGGCAAATTTGAATATGTTTTACCTCATATCTACCAGCACGTCACATGTGCAACCAGAGGGAAAAAAAACTCTAGACCACCTTTACTCCACACACAGACATTCGTACAAAGCTCTCCCTTGCCCTCCATTTGGAATGACCATAAATCTATCCTTCTGATTCCTGCTTACAAGCAAAAACTAACGTAGGAAGTAGCAGTGACTCACTCAATACGGAAGTGGTCAGATGACGCGGACACTACGCTACAGGACTGTTTTGCTAGCACAGACTGGAATATGTTCCAGGATTCATCCAATGGCATTGAGGAGTATACCACGAGCAATGAAACAGGCAAAGCATCAATACAGGATTAAGATTGAATCCTACTACACCGGCTCTGACGCTCGTCCAATGTGGCAGGGCTTGCAAACTATTTACGGAAACCCAGCTGCGAGCTGCCAAGGGACGCGAGCCTGACAGACGGGATAAATGCCTTTCATGCTTGCTTCGAGGCAAGCAACACTGAAGCATGCTTGAGAGCAGCAGCTGTTCCGGACGACTGTGTGTCTCCATAGCCGATGTGAGTAAGACCTTTAAACATTCACAAGGCCGCAGGGCCAGACGGATTACCAGGATGTGTACTCAGAGCATGCACGGATCAACTGGCAAGTGTCTTCACTGACCTTTTCAACCTCTCCCTGACCAAGTCTGTAATAACTACATGTTTCAAGCAGACAACCATAGTCCCTGTGCCCAAGAACACGAAGGTAACCTGCCTAAATGACTACCGCCCCGTAGCACTCACATCGGTAGCCATAAAGTGATTTGAAAGGTTGGTCATGGCTAACATCAACACTATCATCCCAGAAACACTAGACCCACTCCAATTCGCATACCGCCCCAACAGGTCCACAGATGACGCAATCTCAATTGCACTCCACACTGCCCTTTCCCACACGGAGAAAAGGAACACCTATGTGAGAATGCTGTTCATTGACTAGGAAAGGGAAAGGCAAAGGGGTATACCTAGTCATTTGTCCAACAATATATTCAACTGAAATGTGTCTTCCGCATTTAACCCAACCCCTCTGAATCAGAGAGGTGCAGGGGGCTGCCTTAATCGACATCCACATCTTCGGCGCCCGGGGAACAGTGGGTTAACTGGCTGCAGCTCACTGTTCAACACCATAGTGCCCACAAAGCTCATCACTAAGCTAAGGACCCTGGAACTAAACACCTCCCTCAGCAACTGGATCCTGGACTTCCTGACGGGCCACCACTAGGTGGTAAGGCTAGGCAATAACACTTCTGCCACACTAATCCTCAACATGGGGGCCCCTAAGGGGTGCATGCTTAGTCCCTTCCTGTACTCCCCGTTCACCCATGACTGTCTGTCCAAGCACGACTCCATCACCATCATTAACTTTGCTGACGACAAGGTTTGGCACTATGCATTCAGGTAGGTAGCGATCTCTTGGCATCCGCCAAACCCAGATTCATCCATCGGACTACCAGATGGTGAAGCGTGATTCATCACTCCAGAGAATGCGTTTCCAAAGTGTTATGAAATGTAATGTCATATAATATTTTTAATTGTATGTACCTGCCTTAATGTTGCTGGATCCCAGGAAAAGTAGCTGCTACCTTGGCTGCCTTGATCAATAGCTAACGGCTACATAATCATCTCCTCCACCAGACTTCTCTCTGCCAACATGGAAACTAGCTAATTGTGTTTCAGTCCAGAGCTGTTTTAACTTAACACTATTATCTCCTCTAGTCCCCGAGAGGACCTTCAAGGCAGTGCAGTGTTGAATTTCTGCCGACCAAGGGGAATGAAGTGTTCATTTCTGCTTACAAGAACAAAAGCCACTGGTTCTGATCAAGTTAGAGTTGATTGTGTGTTGTCCAAAGGCGCTCCTTAAAGGAATACCAATCCGGAGAAGGGTCATCATTCTCCATTGACCCTGATGTCTCTCTAACACACTCTAACATGTCCTGGGAGAGAAGTGTTACAGGAGACTAGCGGGAAACCTTAGATCGCTTAGACCCCCCCCCCCCCCCCCCCCCACCCACACACAGAGAGAGACCATATATCACTCATAACATACTACTTCATTCGCTCTCCTGTGGGACGACAGGAGTTATTTTACACAGCATAAGCAAAACAAGACAGAAAATTTATATTACACTGCCTGAAAATTGGACGATAACCTGTTTACGTCCTGCTGTTTGGTTGTTTTTGCACATTCAGTGAACACTCTTCCTTGAGTTACAGAACAGATACCTTCCGCGTGGGTTTTCTGTATTCCCTTGGCTGCTGCCTTGTTAGCTAGCATATTACCTATTATTGTATTTAACACAGGCGTTGGACTACTGAAGATGCTGACGGAGCTCAATTTGACACATTAGGAAACCATCTTCTGTTATGGAGACTCTCAAGGTGGGCCCTTCACTTAAGATGGTTTCCTTAAGTGCTCTTATGGAAGATGTCTGTCAGGGCTCTGTCATGATTTTATGTGGTCCTGTATGGCTCTGTTGCAACGAGATTATCGTGTGTTCAATTCCTGGGACCACCCATAGTTGAAATGTAGACACACATGACTGGAGGTTGCTTTGGATAAAAGCCTGCTAAATGTTATATTATGTGCATGATTTGACGTCTGGCAACTTCAGGCCCCTGAATTTTTCCAATGTTAACGAAAGCGCTTTAGATGTATGCTAAATACTATTAAAATAGGTCATAGAAATGGTTAGAATGGAGTTGAGGCTTACTGGAAAATACTTCAGTTATCTTACTAACAAAAATATTTCTGCATCAACATGCCGTTCACCTGAAAATATATTTATTTAAACCTATTTTCAACATTGTGAAATCTTTTTCTTTAACTGGAATTAAAAGTTGAAATTGCTCAGTCTAAATGTTTCTCTAGTCACTGGCTGATTCAGAATCAGAAAAAAATACTGTCGTTCAAAATTATTTTTAGGATTGTGTCAGTGTTATACGAAGCTAAACATTGAAATCACACCACGATATACAGTAGGTCAGTGAAATTGTTGAGTGAATAATGTGGATTTGGCCTACGTTCATTCCAACTGCAGTAAAGTGTTCCATGTGTAGACGATGCCCATTTGCTTATCGGTCTGAGATGCCGTCTGTGTATTCGCCTGTATTTAAGTGGAGGACATTGTTGGTTTTATGTAACAGCTGCACCACCATGTGGAATATAATAAAATGGCAAACAAGAATATATATATTTTTAAACTGTACACCTATTATTTATTGTCTTTATAGCCATGGATATCAATCACATTTTATTTGTTTGTCTCCTTTTGTAAATACCTTTATTACAAAGTGCAACCTGGTCCTAAACCCAACACAGAGCGAGCAGAAAGAAGCCACACCTTGCAGGAGTTGAACAACCCAAACACACACACACACACACACACACACACACACACACCTTGCAGGAGTTGAACAACCCAAAACACACACCTTGCAGGAGTTGAACAACCCAAAACACACACACACACACACACCTTGCAGGAGTTGAACAACCCAAACACGTTGCAGCACAGATGACAGGAGAGATAGGTAGAATTTATAGAGGACTCATCTTTGGATCTGGTCATTGAGGCCATCTCCATTTTGAAGTTGTACATTTTCTTCATGATAGGCTGATACAGTGCCTTGCAAAAGTATTCACCCTCCTTGGCATTTTTCCTATTTTGTTGCATTACAACCTGCAATTTAAATTGATTTTAATTTGGATTTCATGTAATGGACATACACAAAATAGTCCAAATTGTTGAAGTGAAATGAAAAAAATGACTTGTTTCAAAAAATTCTAAAAAATTAAAAACAGAAAAGTGGTTATGTGCATATGTATTCACCCCCTTTGCTATGAAACCCCTAAATAAGATCTGGTGCAACCAATTACCTTCAGAAGTCACATAGTTAGTTAAATAAAGTCCACCTGTGTGCAATCTAAGTGTCACATGATCTGTCACATGATCGCAGTATATATACACACCTGTTCTGAAAGGCTCCAGAGTCTGCAACACCACTAAGCAAGGGGCACCATGAAGACCAAGGAGCTCTCCAAACAGGTCAGGGACAAAGTTGTGGAGAAGTACAGATCAACATTGGGCTAAAAAAAATATATCTGAAACCTTGAACATCCCACAGAGCACCATTAAATCCATTATTTAAAAAAATAATATGGCACCACAACAAATCTGCCAAGAGAGGGCCGCCCCCCAAAACTCATGGACCAGGCAAGGAGGGCATTAATCAGAGGCAACAAAGAGACCAAAGATAACCCTGAAGGAGCTGCAAAGCTCCACTGCGGAGATTGGAGTATCTGTCCATAGGACCATTTTCAGCTGTACACTCCACAGAGCTGGGCTTTATGAAAGAGTGGCCAGAAAAAAATAAGCAAACACATTTGGTGTTCACCAAAAGGCATGTGGGAGACTCCCCAAACATATGGAAGAAGGTACTCTGGTTAGATGAGACTACAATTAAGCTTTTTGGCCATCAAGGAAAATGCTATGTCTGGCGTAAACCCAACACCTCATCATGCTGTGGGTATGTTTTTCATTGGCAGGGGCTGGGAAACTGGTCAGAATTGAAGGAATGATGGATGGCGCTAAATACAGGGAAATTCTTGAGGGAAACCTGTTTCAGTCTTCATGAGATTTGATACTGGGAGGGAGGTTCACCTTCCAGCAGGACAATGACCCTAAGCATACTGCTAAAACAACACCCGAGTGGTTTAAGGAGAAACATTTAAATGTCTTGGAAGGGCCTAGTCAAAGCCCAGACCTCAATCCAATTGAGAATCTGTGGTATGACTTAAAGATTGCAGTACACCAGCAGAACCCATCCAACTTGAAGGAGCTGAAGCAGTTTTGCCTTGAAGAATGGGCAAAAATCACAGTGGCTAGATGTGCCAAGCTTATAGAGACATACCTCAAGAGACTTGCAGCTGCAATTGCTCCAAAAGGTGGCTCTACAAAGTATTGACTTTGGGGGGTGAATAGTTATGCAGGTTAAAGTTCAGTTTTTTTGTCTTATTTCTTGTTTTTGTTTTACCCAAAAATATTTTGCATCTTCAAAGTGTTAGGCATGTTGTGTAAATCAAATGATACAAACCCCCCCAAAAAATCAATTTTAATTCCAGGGTGTAAGGCAACAAAATAGGAAAAATGCCAAGGGGGTGAATACTTTCGCAAGCCACTAACTCTTGATGACCCGGTTGGACATGACTCCAACAGGGTCACCATGAGGGATTAGCCAGTGAAGTTGGAAGTCCCACCCAGTTGACTGCATTAAAATGGTGGAAGCTAATACTGCCTTTTGGCCACTAAATGCCTGTCATTATCTATGGGAGCGTCTCAATTGCATACTCCTTGCACACCCCTCTCTCCTCGCATTCTCAAAACCCATTGGAGGAAAAGGTCAGAGGGGAGGGACCTCTGGTTTTGAGAAGGAGGTGAGGAGATCTCAGTGTCCTGACAGTGTCTCCTGACCGCTCCTGTCTCAGCCTCCAGTATTTATGCTGCAGTAGTTTGTGTCGGGGGGCTAGGGTCAGTTGGTTACCTGGAGTACTTCTCCTGTCTTATCCAGTGTCCTGTGTGAATTTAAGTATGCTCTCTCTAATTCTCTCGTTCTCTCTTTCTCTCTGAGAACCTGAGCCCTAGGACCATACGTCAGGACTACCGGGCATGATGACACCTTGCTGTCCCCAGTCCGCCTGGCCTTGCTGCTATTCCAGTTTCAACTGTTCTGCCTGCGGTTACGGAACCCCTACCTGTCCCAGACCTGCTGTTTTCAACTCTTAATGATCGGCTATGAAAAGCCAACTGAGATTTATTCCTGATTTATTATTTGACCATGCTTGTCATTTATGAACATTTTGAAAATCTTGGCTCTCTCTAATTTTCTCCTTCTCTCTTTCTTTCTCTCGGAGGACCTGAGCCCTAGGACCATACGTCGGGACTACCGGCCGTGGTGACTCCTTGCTGTCCCCAGTCCGCCTGGCCTTGCTGCTATTCCAGTTTCAACTGTTCTGCCTGCGGTTATGGAACCCCTACCTGTCCCAGACCTGCTGTTTTCAACTCTTAATGATCGGCTATGAAAAGCCAACTGAGATTTATTCCTGATTATTATTTGACCATGCTTGTCATTTATGAACATTTTGAAAATCTTGGCTCTCTCTAATTTTCTCCTTCTCTCTTTCTTTCTCTCGGAGGACCTGGGCCCTAGGACCATGCGTCGGGACTGCCGCCCGTGGTGACTCCTTGCTGTCCCCAGTCCGCCTGGCCTTGCTGCTATTCCAGTTTCAGCTGTTCTGCCTGCGGTTATGGAACCGCCACCTGTCCCAGACCTGTTGTTTTTCAACTCTTGATGATCGGCTATGAAAAGCCAACTGAAAATTATTCATGATTATTATTTGACCATGCTTGTCACTTATGAACATTTTTGAACATCTTGGCATAGTTCTGTTATAATCTCCACCCGGCACAGCCAGAAGAGGACTGGCCACCCCTCATAGCCTGGTTCCTCTCTAGGTTTCTTCCTAGGTTTTGGCCTTTCTAGGGAGTTTTTCCTAGCCACTGTGCTTCTACACCTGCATTACTAGCTGTTTGGGGTTTTAGGCTGGGTGTCTGTACAGCACTTCGAGATATTAGCTGATGTACGAAGGGCTATATAAAATAAAATTGATTGATTGAGATGCTAACATAATCAAGGGCCGATAGCCGATAGACTAGGAATGGGCTAATATCAGCCCAAAATACCATCCCAACCGATTGTCGGTCGGTCTCTAGTTGGCAGCACTGTTTATTATTTTCTTCACACTCATCTCTAGTTGGCATGGTCAAGTTCCTTATTCTGCATAGGTGTGAAGAGAAACTATTTCCACTCCATAACAACGGAAGTGATACGTGCATACTGCATACTAATGATGCAGTGAAGAAATTCTACTCAAACACAATTGGGATTTGTTTAACAAACGACATTTATTTTTTAACACTTCTGCAACTGCAATAAAAAGTGTATTTTGAAAATATAAGTTATTCAACAGCAGAAATGTTACAAAAAAAACAAGTGCAAATAGTAAAAGGAATGAACAGAACAGGTGAAAATATATAGGTCAATCCTACTAGGATTCATCTTTTGCATTGTTCAACAAAGTGCCTGAAAGAAATCACGTGACATTTGTTCACTTGAAGTGATTTACCTGAGAAAGTGGAACATGTAGACAGTTGAGTCCCAAATGGCACCCTGCTCCCTATATCATGCCCTACTTTTGATCAGAGCCCCATGGGACCTGGTCAAAAGTAGTGCACTACACAGGGAATAGGCCGGGGTGCCATTTTGGATGTAATCTTGGTCCAGAGTCTAGACGACAGGCAGTGGGTCTAGACAGGCACAATTCTATATGGAAGCAGCCAGGTTATCTTCCATTGCATTCTTCTTTGGTTTCTCTCTGCCTCCTTCCTTCATATAATCTTCATCCCTCCTTTCTGTGCTTCTCCCAGTCTCTTCCTTCTGTTCTGTGCTTCTCCCAGTCTCTTCCTTCTGTTCTGTGCTTCTCCCAGTCTCTTCCTTCTGTTCTGTGCTTCCCCCAGTCTCATCCTTCTGTTCTGTGCTTCTCCCAGTCTCTTCCTTCTGTTCTGTGCTTCTCCCAGTCTCTTCCTTCTGTTCTGTGCTTCTCCCAGTCTCTTCCTTCTGTTCTGTACTTCTCCCAGTCTCTTCCTTCTGTTCTGTGCTTCTCCCAGTCTCTTCCTTCTGTTCTGTGCTTCTCCCAGTCTCTTCCTGTTCTGTGCTTCTCCCAGTCTCTTCCTTCTGTTCTGTGCTTCTCCCAGTCTCTTCCTTCTGTTCTGTGCTTCTCCCAGTCTCTTCCTTCTGTTCTGTGCTTCTCCCAGTCTCTTCCTTCTGTTCTGTGCTTCTCCCAGTCTCTTCCTTCTGTTCTGTGCTTCTCCCAGTCTCTTCCTTATCTTCTGTGCTTCTCCCAGTCTCTTCCTTCTGTTCTGTGCTTCTCTCTGCTTCCCTAGATTCTCCACCTCTTTGCCCCATCTCTGAATCTTTCTGTAAATTGTCTCTCTCCTCAGTCTCTCCTTTCCATCTGTTCTTACCTTCTCTCCTCCACCGCTGCTTCCCTCTTCTCTGTGACCCTCTCCTCCGTCTCTACCATATTTGGTTCCTCATCTGAATCCTCTAGCGTAAGTTCCAACCTCTCCACCATCTCATCCATCTTTAGGAATGTATCTTCCTCCTCTCGCTGAATGTCCTTTTCTTCCTCAGCTTCCTCCATGGCAGTGCTTTTCTGGTGTCTTCTCTTTCTCTTCGCTCTCATCCTCCATTGCCAAATTCTTCACTGCAATCCTCTCCTCCTTGTCTTGTCACTCTCCGTCCACCACCTCGTCCCCCTCATCTTCTTCTCCTTCCATGACCCTGTCCTCCTCTCTCTCTTCCTCCCCTTCTCTCTCCCTGTGGGCGTGTTGGCTCTCCTGGCTGCTGCTCACAGCATCCTCAGGCGGAGGCTGCCAGAAGTCACACAGTTTATCCTGGAGGCAATACACACATTA
>NC_092092.1:13544189-13694189 GCF_045679555.1 Salvelinus alpinus
ATCTTTGTCCCCATGTGCAGTTGCAAACCGTAGTCTGGCTTTTTTATGGTGGCTTTGGAGCAGTGGCTTCTTCCTTGCTGAGCGGCCTTTCAGGCTATGTCGATATAGGACTCGTTTTACTGTGGATATAGATACTTTGTACCTGTTTCCTCCAGCATCTTCACAAGGTCCTTTGCTGTTGTTCTGGGATTGATTTGCACTTTCCGCACCAAAGTACGTTCATCTCTAGGAGACAGAAGGCGTCTCCTTCCTGAGCGGTATGACCGCTGCGTGGTCCCATGGTGTTTATACTTGCGTACTATTGTTTGTAGAGATGAACGTGGTACCTTCAGACGTTTGGAAATTGCTCCCAAGGATGAACCAGACGTGTGGAGATCTACAATTTTTTCGCCTGAGGTCTTGGCTAATTTCTTTTGATTTTCCCATGTTGTCAAGCAAAGAGGCACTGAGTTTGAAGGTAGGCCTTGAAATACATCCACAGGTACACCTCCAATTGACTCAAATGATGTCAATTAGCCTATCAGAAGCTTCTAAAGCCATGACATAATTTTCTGGAATTTTCCAAGCTGTTTAAAGGCACAGTCAACTTAGTGTATGTAAACTTCTGACCCACTGGAATTGTGATAGTGAATTATAAGTGAAATAATCTGTCTGTAAACAATTGTTGGAAAAATTACTTGTGTCATGCACAAAGTAGATGTCCTAACCGACTTGCCAAAACTATAGTTTGCTTACAAGAAATTTGTGGAGTGGTTGAAAAACGAGTTTTAATGACTCCGACCTAAGTGTATGTAAACTTCCGACTTCAACTGTATATACACTTCCCTTGAAACCACTGTCGGTTGTGTGACCTAATGAACACAACCCTAGTTCTCCTGATTTAACCGGACAACAGGTGTAGTCACTTGGAACCAGACGCAAGCAAACAAACCTATGCTGGGCGGGACTAGCTGCTGCTCTTGTCCAATAAGAAACTCATATTTTGTTGCAAAACAAATTCTGTTGCAAAATTACCCATATATACACCCTGGTAAATAACCCTTTGTTGACCTGCTGGTCCAGGGAGGCACAGTCCTCCTCTTCCTCCCGCTCTCTGTGTGGGTGGTGACTCCTCCTGTAGCAGGAGGTGGCCAGCCCCCGGAGAAGTGAGGAGGGCCGCATTTGGGAGAGGTAGGGACGCAGGTCTGACAGCTGGAACTCTGTGTTGGAGGGAATGTAAGTGCATCTGTTGTTCAGCAGCTTGGAGATGGCCAACACACTGAGGTGTCTCCTGAGTTGCTTGCCGCGCATGCTGTCTGGCAGGAGCTCAACCAGCCAGCGCAGGTTGTGGTGGTCCTCAGTCAGGGCAATCAGCGACATGCAGATCCTGGGCAGCTACCGGACAGGAGATAGATCAACATCAACAATGAGACAGGAGAAACAGACACACAACACAGTGAGATGAGTTTACCTAGCAAAGGAAAGAAATAAAGTTCAAACTATCAAAAGAAAGAAATTGTGACAAGTATTCATTCATCTCCAGCACCATACCAGTGTCTACATACAGTGAGCTCCAAAAGTATTGTGACAGTAGCTAGGTTTCCATCCAATTTGTGACAGATTTTCATTTGGAATAAAAAAAAAAAAAATCTGCATAGAATAACATGCTCATTTTCCACCAGAGATGCGTTTCCATCAAACTAACCTTTTGCGGATAAAAGGCTGTGCGCGATGACGTAGTGCACATAAAAATAACTTTTGCAGTTAAATTACAAGTTACATGGGTTTCCATAGGGCCTCCCGAGTGGCGCAGCTGTCTAAGGCACTGCATCGCAGTGTTTCCTCCGACACATTGGTGCAGCTGGTTTCCGGGATAAGCGAGCAGTGTGTCCAGAAGCAGTGCAGCTTAGCAGGGTCGTGTTTCGGAGGACACATGGCTCTCGAGCTTCGCCTCTCCCGAGTCCGTACGGGAGTTGCAGCAATGGGACTGTAAATACCAATTGGATCCCACGAAATTGAGAAAAAAGGGGGGTAAAAAGTAACATTTTATTTTTTATATAAAATAAACAAACGAGTTTAGCATTTTCAACTTTACTGATGGTTTTGTAACAAAATTGTTGCGTATATTGCAAATGTGCCCACTCTAGTCTTGGCACATGCACATTAACCAACATCTCGCAGATACAGTGCAGGTAGGCTACCTACATTATGAGATTATTATGGACAAGAGTGATATTTTTTGTATTTGTCAAACGGCAGCCAAGCATTGATGATCATGTCACCACAATAAGAACCTCGATATTCATTGGAAAAGAGCATCAAGCTCATCACCTTGCACTTTCACCTCCTAACTTAGTTCATCTGTAGCCTAATAAACAGCATGGTTTACAGATTGGTAGTGGGAGGACCACACAACATCGCGTGACTCCAAGTTTACTTAAATATGATGGTTATATTAGTATTTGCTCATAAAGGCGTTTCCACTGCCATTTCTCACAATTTATTTTAGACACAAAAAGATCCCACCATGTCGAACAAACAAATTGTCTGTTGGCATTTCATGTTGTTTCCATCAGCCCGGTCGTGATGGACTTTTTTCATGCGTCATGTAATTCATCCGCATGAAATGGTTGGATGGAAGCCTGGTTAGTGACACATTTTTGGGGTTTTGGCTCTGGTCTACAGCACTTTGGATTTGAATTGATACAAAATTACAGAGGCACAAACATCACACCCCCTAAGAAATGCTAACCTCTCCTGTTCTTGTAATGGTGAGAGGTTAGCGTGTCTTGGGGGTATGATATAAAATGTTAACCTCTCCTGTTCTTGTAATGATGAGAAGTTAGCATGTCTTGGGGGGGATGATATAAAATGTTAACCTCTCCTGTTCTTGTAATGGTGAGAGGTTAGCATGTCTTGGGGGATGATATAAATGCTAACCTCTCCTGTTCTTGTAATGGTGAGAGGTTAGCGTGTCTTGGGGGTATGATATAAAATGTTAACCTCTCCTGTTCTTGTAATGATGAGAAGTTAGCATGTCTTGGGGGGGATGATATAAAATGTTAACCTCTCCTGTTCTTGTAATGGTGAGAGGTTAGCATGTCTTGGGGGATGATATAAATGCTAACCTCTCCTGTTCTTGTAATGGTGAGAGGTTAGCATGTCTTGGGGGGGATGATATAAAATGTTAACCTCTCCTGTTCTTGTAATGGTGAGAAGTTAGCATGTCTTGGGGGATGATATAAATGTTACCCTCTCCTGTTCTTGTAATGATGAGAAGTTAGCATGTCTTGGGGGATGATATAAATGTTACCCTCTCCTGTTCTTGTAATGGTGAGAGGTTAGCATTTCTTGGGGGTATGATATAAAATGTTAACCTCTCCTGTTCTTGTAATGGTGAGAGGTTAGCATGTCTTGGGGGGATGATATAAAATGTTAACCTCTCCTGTTCTTGTAATGGTGAGAGGTTAGCATGTCTCCGTAATCATGGTAGCATCCACATTAATGTAGAAGTGTTTAGAAACATATTCTATTCTTATTTAGAATAAAAGTTACCCAAAATGGCACAATACATTATTTACCATTCATTTCTATTGGACACAAAATAATCTCAAACACAAACAAAACAAACAGCAAATGTATCCAACAAGTTTGTAGAGTCAAGCTTGATGTAAATCATTGTGTGCTATGAATATGGGACCAAATATTACACTTTTGACTACTTTAATACACAAGTGAATTTGTCCCAATACGTTTGGTCCCCGATATTAGGGGGGACTACGTACAAAAAGTGTTATAATTTCTAAATGGTTCATCCAATATGAATGGTAATACCCTCACATGAAAGCTGACAGTCTGCACTTTAACCTCAGCCGTTGCATCATCCAAAGTGCTAGAGTACAGAAACAAAACATGTAAAAAAGGTGCAAGTCTACATTCTGTCGTTAAAAAGGGCCTAAAAAAGGTCCTATTCCAAGACAGAGGTGGATTAAAAGTAAAAAAAAATCCTCTTAAATTACTATTGTAATTCCTAATTCAATGTCAAAATCTGTAATGAGTTTCTAGCCAGGGGGAGGGCATTCCCATGCCCCCTGTCACCACCTGTTTAAATGTTTTTACTTTAGATTATATCAAATTGCACTTTTTAACGTTATCTGTTTTTTACAACAAAACTTAGAAATTTGCCATTTTCATGTACTGTATGTAGACACTGGTATGGTACCAGAGATAATGAATATGATGTTGAAAAGTGGTGGAGTTTCCCCTTTAAAGGCCTTCTAAACCTGCCTTGTTCTTGACCCCTGGCTAAAACAGGCCCTGGGCTTATCTCAAATTAACACAAGCATGTGTTAACTAAGGACTCATACGTGTATTCCAGAGACCTGGGCTAACGTACAAACAACACGCGACAAATACATCCCATCCCCGACATGCATCCAATGTTACGTTCTATCTAGAGTCCTGCCCTGCCCGCAACGTTCAGGCCCTACTCTGTCCCGATTGCTTCTGCCAAATTTAAGGCCCGGCTCGGCCCTAACCCGAAATCAGAAATACAGTAACTTCCTCATATCTATAGGTGCTTTTCTCGGTCTGTCCCCGGCTCCCTGCGCTGTGTGTGTGAGTATCCATAGCAACGGCTCCGCATGACAAGACGTGAGAGCTGTTAGTTGGTGTTAGCTAGCTACCTTTCGTCACTCGAAACTTGGACAAAACACTTATTTTGGGTGAAATAACCTCTTCCTGTCGACTCGGACAGGTAAACAAGAGAGTGGCAGGCGTCATGAGTAGTGGTGCAACAGATCACAAAACTCACGGTTTTGAGTCAAGGATCAGATCATCAGATCAGCAAAAAACAAGAGACAAATAACTTTGCTTTCCATTTATTACTTAAAGAACACTTAAAGACAGGAACTTTTCAATGTTTCAATAAAATCTTAAAATAAAATCTTAAAATAAAATATTCAATTGTTAAATTAAAGCGCAATATGAGGCGTGACACCTTCCTTTGAACAATAGTGAATGAAATAATAGCCTGTGTCAACATAAAAAAAAAAGTTTAAAAGAAAGCAAAGAAAATCAGACCTGAGATTATATCCTCATCTTTTTGAAAAATAATTTGAAGTTGTCTACATTGTCTGGGGAGAGGGTAGACCTCTTTGCAGTCACTATGTCCCCTGCCGTGGAGAACACCAGGCACAGCCAGGTAGCGTCTTGCCATCATGGCAATGTGAGGGTATTTACACTCATTGCTTTTCCACCATCCACTGGAACGCCGCGTGCTGCCTTGTAGGATGCCACCTCCTCTTCGATGGTGTTGGCAAACGTCTTGCCTGTGACCTTGCTCATAAAGGTCGCCCCGAAAAGCTCCTTCATGGCCAAATTATTTTGTGGAGGAGATGTCTCCGAGTCTGCTCCTGTCAGCTCTGTGGCTTGACCCGGCAGAAAAAAATGGCTTGATCTATTAAACTAACAAATCATTTATTTTCATAGAACTATAATTGTGGCAATAACATTTAATAAAAGCCATTATTATTCCAAATCAAAAATGGATGATTCTAATAGCAATAGCATAGACTAACAGACGGCACTATATTTATTATTTAAGTAATTCACTCTTTGTTTTACCTTTTCAGTGGCCACAATGTCAGTGGTGACATCACTGTGTCCTCCGCTGTAGGGCTAAATTGATCACATGTGCAAAGAAAGCCATCTGTGGCCCCAGTCCAGGCTCCATCACTGCATTTACTTGGTTCTTGGCATTATCTGTGGTGGTTGGGATATTGCTATTGGGCCTCTAGCTTCCACTCTGCTACTGTTCCTAGCAGTACCTGTGCCAGATTTGTGCCTCTAATACAGGGGGCGTGTCTGTAGCACCGGACTTCACATCTCCCACTCCTCTGGTCTAGTGAGCAGTCACAGTCACGTAGCTTTCCGTTACCCTGGAGGTGTGGTGAAGGCAACAGAGGATGCCTTGGATAATTCATCGACAATTTTGATATTTTCCTGTTCATAAAGATCTGGCACCATCTTCATACTGGAGTGGGTGCGCCAGGGGATTTCCTAGCGTGGCTCAAGCACTTTCACCATATTTTTAAACCCTTTGTTTTCCACAACAGAGTATGGCCTCATGTCTGCAGAGATAAACATCCCAATAGATTTGGTGATGACTTTAGCTCAGTCTGATGCTACAGCAAAGGGCTGCTTAAATGTCACGGTGAGAAGTTGTCTCTTGGCTGAGTTGGCTCCTGTCACTGACACACCAGGGTGATGACGCTTTAAGTGTGGCCATGCTCAATCTATTTCCATGAGCATACGGCTTTGTGGCACAATGCCTAGACTAGAGGTCGACCGATTAATTAGGCCCGATTTCAAGTTTTCATAACAATCGGTAATCTGCATTTTTGGATGCCGATTATGGCCGATTAGATTGCACTCCACGAGGAGACTGCTTGGCAGGCTGACCACCTGTTACGCGAGTGCAGCAAGCAGCCAAGGTAAGTTGCTAGCTAGCATTAAACAATCAATTTTAACATAACCATTAGTTAACTACACGTGGTTGATGATATTACTAGTTTAACTAGCTTGTCCTGCGTTGCAAATAATCAATGCGGTGCCTGTTAATTTATCATCGAATCACAGCCTACTTCGTCAAACGGGTGATGATTTAACAAGCTCATTCGTGAAAAAAGCACTGTCGTTGCACCAATGTGTACCTAACCATAAACATCAATGCCTTTCTTAAAATCAATACACAAGTATATATTTTTTAACCTGCATATTTAGTTAAAAGAAATTCATGTTAGCAGGCAATATTAACTAGGGAAATTGTGTCACTTCTCTTGCGTTCAGTGCATGCAGAGTCAGGGTATATGCAGCAGTTTGGGCCGCCTGGCTCGTTGCAAACTGTGTGAAGACCATTTCTTCCAAAAAAGACCGCAATTCATTTGCCAGAATTTTACATAATTATGACATAATGTTGAAGGTTGTGCAATGTAACAGCAATATTTAGACTTATAGATGTGGTTCCGTATTTCACTGAAAGAATAAACGTTTTGTTGTACTTTTTCTTTCTTCTCCAACACTGTTTTTGCATTATTTAAACTAAATTGTTTTTATTTATGTATTATATTAAGTTAAAATATAAGTGTTCATTCAGTATTGTTGTAATTGTCATTATTACAAATATATAAAAATCGTTCGATTGATCGGTATCGGCGTTGAAAAATCATAAAATCTGTCGACCTCTAGCCTACACACCGTAATGGTGTTGTCCACCACCCTTCTTCCGTCATATTTGACAGGGAAGCCTAAGTGCTCCCATAAATTAGACTTAAATGAAGCGGGAGGTTTTTCCAGTTCTTCAGCTCCTCCGCCAGCCATGGCTGTCACTGCTCTTTTTTTCTTCTTTGCTTTTTGCAATGCGAACATCCAGGATTGATTCGTTGGGATTCAACATGCCCCGTTCACATGAACAGTAAACACAACTGCTTTAAAAAAATAATCAAATCAACCTTCAGGCTTCAGAGTAAAACACAACATGCATTTGTCTTGTCTTTATCTTCTCACTGCAACTCTGCATCGAAATTTAGCCAATTAATACTTTAAAAAGTAACAGCAGCAGTTAAACTGTATTTCACACTATGATGGTTAAACTCTGCAATTGATCTGCGGTTCACCTGCGTGCTGAGCCGTGGGGGGTGATCCGTACGGATCACGGATCAACTACGGTCCGTTACACCACTAGTCATGAGCATATGTAGATTAAGTGAAAGTGCAGCTTTTGTGATTGAACCTAGAAAATTCTTGACCCTGTTTCAAAATGGCTATTTTGGCACTGTGTTTAAAAAAAGTCAGTGCTAACCCTGCTCCGGAGCAGGGCCAGCTAGCCCTGGGCTAAGGATGGTGCTAGTCCACTTTACAATGTGCAAGCGTGAACACTCCCTTAGCCCTGGGCTTATTTAGACAGCAAATAATTGGATGGGGAAACAAGCAGGTAGGAGATGAAGTTATAAATGCTGAGGCGGGGATTGAACCCACAACCATTGGGGTTGCACATGTACACGTGTTACTACGGCACCACGCAGAAGCCACAGAAGAAGAAAGAAATAAAACAGTTGACTGACTGACCATGATGTCCAAGTCCCTTATGCTGTTGACCAGGTTGTGCAGTAGGGAGCGGAGGTGCTCAGTGGGCTGGAGGGCGAGCTGCGTGTCCAGGCCCACTCTGCTCACCACCGTCAGGAGTAACAGCAGGTCTCGGTCACTGTAGACCCGCGGGCACAACGACGTACAATGACACATGTACTTGACGACATTGTCAAAGTTGTGTTCAGGGAAAGTTCTGAGCTCCTTCTTGCTGGACAGGCTCTCTGTGCTGATCTGGAGGCCCTCTCTACATACACACAGGTAGTTATTATCTGTCTATCAGAAAAATTGTATGAACAAAGTAGTTATTGACACACACACAGACTTACATCAGGTCTCCCTCAGTGAAGGGGGGTTGTAGGTTCTCCAGGGGGAAAAGGGTGACGAAGGGAACCCCCATGTTCATGAAGACCAGGGTCATGTCTCCAATACTGGGCACCCACACCTCAAACCTCTCACTCTTATTCAGCACCATGTGTTCAGCAGCGGAACAGGCAATATCTCCAAGGGCCTGTAGTACCTGATGACAGGTCAGCCTGTCTGAGTGGACTGACATCATCTACAGGAGGGAGGGATGGAGAGAGAAAGAGAGAGGCTGACTTTTTGTCTGTCTTTAATGAGCCATCCTCATTTGATTAAAAACATTTTAGTACCCACCCGTTAGTCCTCCCCCTATGTTAGTCCCCCCCACAAAAAAAATTGTTGCGTACCACCAAACCACCAGAGGGAGAGAACAACAGAAGAGACATCAGTACATTGATCAATTAAAATTAAGCAATTATACAAACAAATAAATCAATTTGATTAGTCTAGCGCAGGGACAGGTAAAAGGGGGTGTAGAGTAGTACCTGGAAGAGCCAGCGGGTCACCTGGGGAGGACAGGGGGAGGAGCAGTAGGCTCTCTGGAACAGCTGGGAACTGACCTGGGTCCTGAACTGGTCTGGAGAGGACCTGAGAGACACAGAGGAAACGAGAGAGAGAGAGAGAAAACGAGAGAGAAAACGAGAGAGAGAGAGAGAAAACGAGAGAGAAAACGAGAGAGAGAAAACGAGAGAGAGAGAGAGAGAGAGAGAGAGAGAGAGAGAGAGAGAGAGAGAGAGAGAGAGAGAGAGAGAGAGAGAGAGGAAAAACACACACCAGAGAGATGAGAGAGAGAGAGAGAGGGGAAAAACAACAGAGATGGGGTGATGGGGCAAGAGAGGAGAGGACTGAACATTTCCTCTCAGTCACACACACATCTTACCAGAGGATTGTTTTCTGTGTGGTGTCACACGGGGTGACGTTACAGCGTCTCAGCTGCAGTGTGTGTTGGCTGAAGAGACGGCCAAAGTTGTCCAGGCTAAACACCGCTTCCCCGGGGTGCAGGTCCTGGATGGCACTAGACAACACCGAGAAACGCTGCAGGAAATCCCTGGGGTTGACAAGAGATACACACATGGAAGTGTGGGATTGTGGTTATTAGTCCTCCTCGTGTGTGTGTGTATGTAGTTACCTCTGCTCCTAGGATTAACTGGAAATGTGGTACCTAGACACTTCAACCGAAAATGTCCGCTGCATTTATCTGCCTTAATCGACGTTATCGGCGCCCGTAGAGCGGTTGTTTTTAAGGGCCTTGCTCACAGACAGAACAGCAGATTTTCCCACATTGCCCGGTTCAGGGATTCAAACCAGCGACCTTTCGCTGTTAACCTCTAGGCTACCTGCACTCTGTTTTCTGTACGCTCCACTTTTGTGTTTATATGGATGTACAGTACCAGTCTAAAGTACTGGGTTGACTTTATTTTTACTGTTTTCTACATTGTAGAATAATAGTGAAGACATCAAAACTATGAAATAACACATATGGAATCATGTAGTAACCCCAAAAAAGTGTTAAACAAATCAAAATATATTTTATATCTAAGATTCTTTAAAGTAGCCACCCTTTGCCTTGACAGCTTCGCACACTCGTGCCATTCTCTCAACCAGCTTCATGAGGTAGTCACCTGGAATGCATTTCAATGAACAGGTGTGCCTTGTTAAAAGTTCATTTGTGGAATTTCTTCCCTTGTTAATGCGTTTGAGCCAAATCAGTGTGACAAGATAGGGCTATCTTCTGTATACCACCCCTATTTGATAAAATATCAAGTCCATTAAATGGCAAGAACAGCTCAAATAAACAAAGAGAAACGACAGTCCATCATTACTTTAAGAAAATGTCAAGAACTTCAAGTGAAGTGAAAAACCATCAAGCGCTATGATGAAACTGGCTCTCATGAGGACCGCCACAGGAAAGGAAGACCCCGAGTTACCTCTGCTGCAGAGGATAAGTTCATTAGAGTTAACAGCCTCAGATTGCTGCCCAAATAAATGCCTCACAGAGGTCAAGTAACAGACACATCTCAACATCAACTGTTCAGAGGAGACTGTGTGAATCAGGCCTTCATGGTCAAATTGCTGCAAAGGAAACACTACTAAAGGACACCAATAAGAAGAACAGACTTGCTTGGGCAAAGAAACATGAGCAATGGACATTAGACTGGTGGAAATCTGTCCTTTGGTCATATGAGTCCAAATTTGAGATTTTTGGTTCCAACCGCCGTGTCTTTGTGAGACGCAGAGTAGGTGAACGGATGATCTCCGCATGTGTGGTTCCGACCGTGAAGCATGGAGGAGGAGGTGGGATGGGGCTTTGCTGGTGACAGTGTCAACAGCGAATTCAAGGCACACTTAACCAGCATGGCTACCACAGCATTCTGCAGCGAAATGCCATGCCATCTGGTTTGTGCTTAGTGGGACTATCATTTGTTTTTCAACAGGGCAATGACCCAAAACACACCTCTAGGCTGTGTGTAAGGGGTATTTGACCAAGAAGGAGAGTGATAGAGTGCTGCATCAGATGACCTGGCCTCCACAATCACCCAACCTCAACCCAATTGAGATGGTTTGGGATGAGTTGGACTGCAGAGTGAAGAAAAAGCAGAAAACAAGTGCTCATCATATGTGGAAACTCATTCAAGACTGTTGGAAAAGCCTTCCAGGTGAAGATGGTTGAGAGAATGCCAAGAGTGTGCAAAGCTGTCATCAATGCAAAGGGTGGCTACTTTGAAGAATCTCAAATATATTTAGATTTTTTAACACTTTTTTTGGTTACTACATGATTCCATATGTGTTATTTCATAGTTTTGATGTCTTCACTATTATTTTACAATGTAGAAAATAGTAAAAATAAAGAAAAACCCTTGAATGAGTAGGTGTGTCCAAACTTTTGACTGGTACTGTATGTTTTAAGTGTATGTGTGTGTGCGTGCGTGTAGTTACTTTTGCTGCAGTGAGATAGCCTCCTCAATGTTCTCCTCCTCCTCTTCCTCAGCCAATCTCAGCAGTTTCTCCTTACAGGAGAGATGCAGCTTGGCTTCCATCTCCTTAGACCTGGGGAGAATAACCACGACATAGCACACATTGTTATGACATAGAGCTCTTGTTTAATTCTAAAAGTCTAAGCCGTTGGGGGGTTCTAAGCTGACATATGGAATTGTTTTAAGATGGTCATACCATGGATCATTTAGCTATTTGATTAAGAATTTTTAGGTAACTAACAAAATATATATATTTGATAAAATATTGAATTTGGCCTTTACTACTATAGCCCAGAGAAACACATTGAAAAACACATTTATAAATGGGAAAAAAGACAGTCAAAAACTAAATCATGAGAAACAAGGTTTTGAAGTGTTTGCTCTATATCTAGAGACATAAGAAAGCTCAGGAAATATATATATTCTTTACACATATTTAACCCCTTTTGGGTAGGCACAAATCTACCTTCATCCTTCCATTCCTTTTTAAAAACGGTACAGGTTACCTTCAGACGACACTTGTGGGGGTCATAGAGCAAAACGGCGAACACCATCGTGTTTGTGAAAGTTTCCCCTTTCCATAGTAACATAGTTTTACGTCAAACAGTTCAGACGCTCCAGACATTATCGTGAGAAGACCGATTTGTGGGATGTCACATGGTTTGACAAACACCGCTCTAGCTCTGTCACCTTTCACCGCAGAAGTGCGACATAGGCAGATGCGGTGAATTGAGATTCATCCAAGGCAAAAAAACAGATCTCTCTAGTTTAGCAAAGCTCTCCAGTTTAGCAGAGCTCTCCAGGTTAGCAGAGCTCTCCAGGTTAGCAGGGCTCTCCAGTTTAACAGGGCTCTCCAGTTTAACAGGGCTCTCCAGTTTAACAGAGCTCTCCAGTTTAACAGAGCTCTCCAGTTTAACAGAGCTCTCCAGTTTAGCAGAGCTCTCCAGGTTAGCAGAGCTCTCCAGGTTAGCAGAGCTCTCCAGTTTAACAGAGCTCTCCAGTTTAACAGAGCTCTCCAGTTTAACAGAGCTCTCCAGTTTAGCAGATCTCTCTATCTAAAGTGACTGATTTTGATGGAGATTGTGTTTATTATGTTACTTAGATTGATGTAACATAATAAACACAGGTCGACTAGGGGGTTAAGCAATGCAGAGACCTCTCCATCACCTTAGACCTGGGGGAATAACCACGACAGTGTTGTGACATAGTACTCATACAATATGATATACAACTCTTGTTTAAGCAATGCAGAGACCTCTCCATCACCTTAGACCTGGGGGGGAAACAACAAGGACAGAACAAAGTCACGTTTCACAGCAATGTGTCATCTCACAACAACGATGATACTGTTATTTATTGTTGTGCCTCGTCTCACAAAAGCTTCACAGAACTTGCAAACTTATTTTTATACTGTTCAACATACCTTGTGTCAATTGAAGATTATCCCTAATACTGACAAAGCTAATGGTGTTTTCTAAAGCAAGAAATAGATCTCTGAACATTTCACCTATTACGTCAGGGCAATGAGATTGAGACTGTAACCTCATAAAAACTTGGAATTTTAATTGATGATGGCCTCATTTAAATTGCATATTCAACAACTTACACAAAAATTGAAGCTGAAGTTGGGATTTATTTTAGGAATAAGGCTCGTTTTTCTTTTGAAGCCAGAAGGAGGCTAGTATCAGCTACATGTATGCCTTTACTAGACTATGGGGATATTTTATATATGAATGCTTCCGCTCAGTGTTTGAGATCAATTGACACCTTTTACCAAGGCGCACTGAGATTTATTTTAAACTGCAAAACCATTGCGCACCACTACACTCTATATACCAAGGTTGGCTGGCCTTCTCTAGTCACTCGTAGGCTCAGTCACTGGTATACTTTTATTTACAAAGCCATTTTGGGTTTACTACCATTTTATTTGGGCATTTTTGTGGTGGGTACTCTCTTTGTTCGCAGGACTTTATCCTGCTAACTGTTCCAAATGTCCAAACTAAATTTGGTAAAAGGGCTTTTATGTGCTCTGCCCCATCGGCTTGGAACGCTTTACAAAATACTTTTAACCTGGAAGAACATGTCCTGATTGGTGTTTGTAAATCACTGATGAAGGACTTTGATGCTGATTCCCTGACCTGTCAATGTTTTTAATGTGCTGTTTTATGATTTTGTTATACACTTGTGAATTCTATGGTTTTTACTAGATTACTTGTAGTTTTTCATGTTATTTGTCTGTAATTGTGTAATGACTTGGTGCTGCCTATCTTGGCCAGGACGCTCTTGAAAAATAGATTTTAAATCTCAATGAGCCCTTCCTGGTTAAAAAAAATAAATAAAATGGTACATTGTCATTTTAAAGCAATGCAGTGATTTCTCTATCTAAAAGACCCACATGGAGAAAATAGCACTATAATGTCACTTATGATAAAGCAAAACCTTTGAATGCTCTCCTTTTCCTTCAGCATCTCATCCAGGTTGTTCCTGTAACTGGTGTGTTTCGCTTTAGATGAAGAAGCCTGCCAGAGAAAACACCACATCAACGTTATCAACCCATTTAGACTGAGGTAATACTAGTGTAAAACACTGTACCAAACACTGTAGCATTGTTAGAGACGACTTGTAATTTGTAGTACACTGTTTAACGGCACTTCAAATTAGTCCTTTGAACTTTTCTAACCTTTTACAATTAGTTACAACTAAACCATATAAATGCATTATAGAAAGTTGCTCCTTACAGACTGGTTATAGTGGCTATACTGGACCGCATTTAGGCCTACATCAAAACTGGAAAATGACAATAAGTGAATAAAACATTTTTGACCACGACCCATAGGGACACAGCCCGAAGAAAGTTGCATCTTACTGGTTGGCTGTGGTGTGGGAGTCCAACGGGGATGCTGGGTACAGGGATGGTTCCTTTTTCTGGGGTGTCTGGGGGCCGGGCGGTACGGTCCAGGATCTGATGCAGGGACGGCAGCTGGTCTTCGTCACTGCTGCTGCTGTTCTGGGATAGCGCCAACTCTAGCCCCAGGCTCAGGTCGAGGCCTAGGCTCAACTCCACATCCAGAGGGTCCTCCTCCAGACTCTTACGGGAATTGTTCTTGTTGCTTCTTTGTTCTCCTTCCTCAAGGAACGATAAACTCTTATGGACCTTCTGGTCTCCTTCCTTCCTCTTGTCACCCTCCTTTCCTTGTCCATGTCGGTCCAGGGTTGAGGAGGGACTGGTTTTGAGGTCTGCCGTCTCCAAGCTAAATGACTTGTCCTTACATGAGGATGAAGACTTTGCAGAGGCTGAGAGGGGGATAGTTTTCAGAATGGAGGACTCTGTCTTGAGGTAGGCATTCTCATTCATAGGTGACACCAACTCTGCTGAAGCAATACTAGAAGATCTTGTTTTCAGTCCTGAGGTGACATCCTTAGGGGGCTTCCCTGAGGAAGATACAGTGCTGGTGATGGCTCTGTACAAGCCGCTCTCTAGTTTAGTCAAGTCATTCCTGCTCAACTCCAGCCTTACAAAGGAGGAGTAGATTTTGGGGTCCAGGAGTAGCTTACAGGGGTCCATTGCAGTGTCCGTACAGGAAGAGATCTTGGGACATGGGATTCGCTGTGAGCGGGATCTTGGGGGGATTTCTCTAGGGCTTGTTACATAGGGGGACCCCGGTCCCATACTAGCATCACTGACAGTAGCCAACACAACAGACAGAGGAACCTTGTTGTGTACAGAGGGCGACCTGTCTCCTCTCTGGGGACTAGGGGAAAAGGTAATCGCTGCTCTAGACAGGCTAGAGGTTATGGGGTCAGGGGTGAAAAGGTCATTCAGGTCATCCGGCAAGGCAGACGTTCTCCGTGGGCGAGAGACGTGTCGCTTATTTTCCAATGCGTGATGGCGCCGAGAACTAGGGCAGCTCGAGTCCGAGCTCTGAGATTTTGAGTCGGGTTTGGGGGTTCTCCCGTCGGGGCGAACTGTCGGTTCTCTTCCTCCACTCTCTCGCTCTCTGGTCTCTTTAGCTCTACTGCATTCTCCTCTACTATGGATTGTGACTGGCAGGTTGGCTGGGTTGCCAGATTGGCTGTAGCGGTTGCCTGTTTGAGGACATCTACCACTGTAAAAAGATTGAGTGTTGCCAGATTGGTGATTCATTCTCCTGTATCCAGCCTGAGGGTTGCCGTTCTCCCTCACACTATTGCAGCATGGCGTCTTTCCATGGCCGGTGCAGCGCTTCCTCGCAGGTTTGGGTGTGGAGAGTGGATAGGTAGGGACAGTCCTCCTGTCTCTCGCCATCCCTTCCTCTGTCTTCTTAGGGGTGAGACTCTTCTTCAACCTTAGAGTAGGACTTGAGCTCAGATTGTTCTTCATGAAGACTTTCTTCAGGTAGGATGGGTTGGGGCTGGTGGACATCTTAGAACTAGGAGTAAGGGGTCAAATTAAATCAAATGTATTCATAACAGACCACTTAGCCATCACAAACCAGGCTTTACAGAGATCACAACCAGTAACATTTCTGGCTTTTCAATTGATATTATATTCATTGATTCTTGTAGAAGGCCTTATGAGCTTAGTTAGCACAATTATCTAAACGATCATAAGTCAAAATATAAGGTTAGCTCACTCCATCGTCCATCTTTCTGTAGTCATTTCCAGCTACTACACATCATACAAAGTTAGCCCTAATAGTAATTGCTGAAGGGGACAAATAAAGTTGCATTGAATTAAATGTTTACCCCCTCACCTGGCTGTTCCATCGGGTGGGTGCCAGGTACTGATAGGGCCTGGGATATAGTCCTCTGGACGAAGTCTCTTATTAGCCATGTCCTCTCCTCTTCCTCCGTTTTTCTCCTCCAAGTCTGGGTGTCTGAGTCTCTTCAGAGACAGGGATCTGGTGCCTCCTGGTGGGAAACATCATAATCAACATTCACAGTAAATAGAATATTTCATATAAAGTTCAACAAGTAATATACTAGAGAACGAGTATGTGGGTTTTTACAAGGCCCCTCAACAGATGACAAAATATTACATGAATTGTGAAGTCAATTGTGATAACCCCTTTTTCAAGCCCTTTAGCACACATAACAGAGAGGCCCACTAGATAACTAGATAAAAGTGCACTTCATGCAAAGTTAGCCTGAATTTGCATAGTATACTACTCCAAACAAATCATTAGTCAAATGGCAGAAGGGGCATCAGAAACTTCTATACATGTCTGCATCAGTATTGTTACTGTACAAAAAGAACAACATTGAAACTTCTCATTTGGAGATGGTTAACCTATTGATGTGCTCATAGACTCATTTTACAAGGGTTCAGGATTCTAAAATAGATCTATGATGGGCTTGTTATTTACATAAGAGTTAGTAGGTCTAATTTGTACCTGGAGTGAACCGCTTGTTAGAGGGAGTGGTTCCTCTGTGGTCCAGGGAACCACGACTCTGTGGAAAGACCGGAAACAGAAGAGAACCAAATATCAACATCATTGAATTGTCATTATTGACGTGCCTGTGTGCAATGAGAGTGAGACAGTTTAGATTCTATGTGTTCGTATCTGCTGAGGACACAGACTTTCAGGATCAATGAAGTACAATACATGGTCAAAGGTATGTGGAGACCTGCTCGTCGAACATCTCATTCCAAAATCATCTGCATTAATATGGAGTTGGTCCCCTTTGCTGCTATAACAGCGTCCACTCTTCTGGGAAGGCTTTCCACTGGATGTTGGAACATTGTTGCAGGGACTTGCTTCCATTCAGCCACAAGAGCATTAGTGAGGTCGGGCACTGATATTGGGTGATTAAGCCTGGCTCGTAGTCGGCGTTCCAATTCATCTCAAAGGTGTTCAATGGGGTTTAGGTCAGGGCTCTGTGCAGGCCAGTCAAGTTATTCCACACCAATCTCGACAAACCATTTCTGTATGGACCTCGCTTTGTGCACGGGGGCATTGTCATGCTGACACAGGAAAGGGCCTTCCCCTAACTGTTACCACAAAGTTGGAAGCACAGAATCATCTAGAATGTCATTGTACGCTGTAGCGTTAAGAAACCCATTTCATGAAGCTCCTGAAGAACAGTTCTTGTACTGACATTACTTCCAGAGGCAGAACTCGGGAGTGAGTGTTGCAACCAGTGCCCGACCTCACTAATGCCCTTGTGGCTGAATGGAAGCAAGTCCCAGCAGCAATGTTCCAACATCTAGTGGAAAGCCTTCCCAGAAGAGTGGAGGCTGTTATAGCTGCAAAGGGGGGACCAACTCAATATTAACGCACATGATTTTGGAATGAGATGTTCAACGAGCAGGTGTCCACATACATTTGGTCATGTAGTGTACCTGCTGTGGATTGACAGGGATGCACGTGGTGGGTGACAGTGGACCACCAAGAATCATCGTACTCTCCTTCCCGTCTCCTCCTACTTTGTACTGGCGGATAGACTGGAGAGACTGCGAGAGCTTCTGGGAGAAGTGGTGCCTGCGCTCTGGCGGGCTACTCCCCGGGCTCTGGAGGTCCACGTAAGGGGAAGGTAGCGGCTGGCTGCTCTGCCCCGGTCTGGAGGTAACGGTTGGGGGCACAGAGAGCCTGCGGAGCTGGGCAACAGGGAACGGCGGTCTAGAGCTCCCAACATCACTGGATCCAACCTATAAGTGTGTTGGATAGACATGAGGTAAAGCTGCCGTGAGATTGTTATGCCAATGGAAAGTAGATAGATACAGCAAATTAAGTATGTAGGGATCAGGATAGGGGTCAACTCCATGTCAATTCAGAAAGTAAACCGAATTCCAATTTTCCCCACTGAAAAGCATTGAAGAGAGTTGGAATGGGAATTACAGTATACTTCCTGAATTGACCGGAATTGACCCCAACGCTAATAGGGATGTGATCAGAGAAAAGAGAACAAACTCAAAAGAAACTCTACCTTGAGTTTCTTGTTCATGTCTTCCCTCAGCACCGCTCCATAGTCCCTCCTTCTGCTGGGGGCACTGACTCTGCATGGGGGAAGGGAGGAGGGCGACAGTGGGTTGTCCTTTCCCATACCACCCCTAGTGTTAAAGGTCTTGCCCCTATAGGGGTTAGGGGTCACAGGGTTGTGGGAATGCTGGATTTCCCTGATTAGGGTGTTTGTAAAGTTGGCCGGGCCATCCTTTGCTTCACCCCCACCTCCAACCCCGGAGGCTCGGTGGTGTACCCCTGGCAGGTGGGGAGGGTGAGGAGGCAGGCCAGGAGCGGGCTTCGCCCTGAGTTCGACCAGTTCGGGGCTGGTCAAGGGTAGCACCCGTTTGGGCAGGGGGTAAGTGTTGGGGTTGGACAGGTGTCCGGGGGGCTGAGAGGGTTTCATCTCGGTCTCCTGGAGGGAGGAGAGGGCCGGTGAGGGTTTAGGACGAGGAGACACCAGAGGGATGACGTCTTTGACTGCAAACACAGGTGGAAAAGGGATACAGGTGTGAGCACACAGACCAACAGAGATATAATCCAGCACCATATGGAGGAACCATCACCTCCCATTTCACAGCAAGCTTGCACAAAGGGAAAATGCACACTGTATTAATGCAGGTTAACAGCCCCAAAGCATTATTAGAGTTGCCACAATACCAGGATGGCGATACTACGATAGTAGATTTTCCACGGCAAAAAAGAAAACACGAATTAGACTGAACTCTATAGCCCTATATAAAACCTACTTTAATGTTAAATTGTGGGTGCTACAGCTTGCAGAATAAACAAATGTGACTCTAGATTGTCAGCTTGATGGTGAGAGATTTTGGCTTGCCTACGGTCTGCGGACTGACCAAGGTCCACTGTCTTCCAGAAGGCTGTGTCCATGATATCGCTGCTTCACACGGTTATGGCCAACTACTCCAATTTTGACACCATCGTCACTCACGTAGGTTTTAACAACCTTAGTTTTCGGCGATCTGAGGAAGGACTACAATTTTTTTTTAAAGCCCTCGCTTGCACAGGGAAGAGAATAATTATCTCTGGCCCCCTCCCGTGCTTCAGAAGGCCTTCTGGACGTTTCAGTCGACTCTTTGCCCTAAACGAGTACCTGAAGAAACTTTGCAACGACAGGATTGTCTCTTTTTGTGACAACTCTGATTTGCTGTGGGAACAAGCAAGCCTTTTTAAAGGAGACGGGATTCACCCGAACTGCAGGGGTTCCAGGATTATCTCCAGCAACATGGCAAACTGTTTTACAGACTGACGGGGTCTGGCAGTGCTCCAGTTCTCCCTGTCAGAATAAGCAACAGAGGACTTAGAAAGCATATCAACTCCTGTAGAAAGGGCACTATGGTTATTGTGAGTAACCTCATTTATGTTCCTTTAACTCCACCTTCTGTCATCTACCATTCTGATAGATTGGAGACTGTCAAAAAACGTGGTTGTAACGTTAATAGGTTTGGTTACCTCTAGGCAGATGCCCCAGGGGCAGTGGCTCACACTCATTGAAAGTCACTTTTAAATGTTAGAACAATCACTAGTAAAACCTCATTACTGACTGCAAAGTTGATTGCATGTTTCTCACTGAAACATGGCCGTCTTCAGACTGTAGTGCTGCTCTTATTGAAGCCCCCCCCCCGGGCTAAAGCTTTTCATACTCTATCAGAAAATGGAAAAAGGGTGGGGGGACATACACTATTTCTACTAATGCTCTCAGCTGTAAGGACATTTCATTTGGATACTTTGGGTCTTTTCAGCATCATGCTATACTGTTTAAATGTCATTGTGTTGGGAGATGTTATATTCATGTTGACAAAGAGAATTTATGAATCTTTTGAGCTCTATGGACTTTATCCACCATGTTACTGGGCCCACCCATAAGCACAGCCATTCTCTGGACCTGGTTATTACCAAGAGGCTTTCTACTGACATATCCTCTATTGTTGATGTTGCTTTATCTGATCACCACTGTGTGTTCATTACTACCTTGTTGCCCATAGCACATGGTAATACTGAACACATTATTAAACACTATCCTACCTTTGAAGTTGCTACAGATTTTATTGAGTGTATGAACAATAAATACTCCATCACCTATTCTGCCTTCCTCTTGTGATTCAGTTGATAACTTTAATAACAAATGAAGGGTAACCATTGATGCCACAGCTCCAGTAAAGTTGACAAAGGCCACATCCAAATGGAGACTGAGGAAATGAATAAATTAAGGAGAAATTGCAGAAAGGCAGAGCGGAAGTGGAGAAAGTCAAAGTTGCAGGTCCATTAAGATACTCCGAGAGCAACTTGGCATATAATGCACTCGGAAAGTATTCAGACCCCTTGACTTTTTCCACATTTTGTTATGTTACAGCCTTATTCTAAAATGGATTAAATAGTTGTTTCCCCTCATCAATCTACACACAATACCCCATAATGACAAAGCAAAACAGGTATTTAGAAATTGTTCCAAATTTATATACAAAAAAAATGGAAATATCACATTTACATAAGTATTCAGACCCTTTACTCAGTACTTTGTTGAAACACCTTTGGCAGCGATTAGAGCCTTGAGCCTTCTTGGGTATGACGCTACAAACTTGACACACCTGTATTTGGGGAGTTTCTCCAATTCTTCTCTGCAGATCCTCTCAAGCTCTGTCAGGTTGGATGGGGAATGTCGCTGCACAGCTATTTTCAGGTCTCTCCAGAGATGTTCGATTGGGTTCAAGTCCGGGCTCTGGCTGGGCCACTCGAGGACATTCAGAGACTTGTTCTGAAGCCACTCCTGCGTTGTCTTGGCTGTGTGCTTAGGGTCGTTATCCTGTTGGAAGGTGAACCTTCGCCCACAGTCTGAGGTCCTGAGTGCTCTGGAGCAGGTTTTCATCTAGGATCTCTCTGTATTTCGCTCTGTTCCTCGATCCTGACTAGTCTTCCAATCCCTGCCCTGAAAAACATCACCAAAGCATGACGCTGCCACCACCATGCTTCACCATAGGTATGGTGCCAGGTTTCCTCCAGACGTGAGGATTGGCATTCAGGCCAAAGAGTTTGATCTTGGTTTCATCAGACCAGAGAATCTTGGTTTCTCATGGTCTGAGATGCCTTTAGGCTAACTCCAAGCAGGCTGTCATGTGCATTTTACTGATGAGTGGCTTCCGTCTGGCCACTCTACCCGAAAGGCCTGATTGGTGGAGTGCTGCAGAGATATTTGTCCTTCTGGAAGGTTCTCCCATCTCCACAGAGCTCTGTCAGAGTGACCATCGGGTTCTTGGTCACCTCCCTGACCAAGGCTCTTCTCCCGCAATTGCTCAGTTTGGCCAAGCGGCCAGGCCCAGGAAGAGTCTTGGTGGTTCCAAACTTCTTCCATTTAAGAATGATGGAGGCCACGGTGTTCTTGGGGACCTGCAATGCTGCAAAAATGTTTTGGTACCCTTCCCCAGATCTGTGCCTCGACACAATCCTGTCTCGGAGCTCTACGGACAAATCCTTCGACCTCATTGCTTGGTTTTTGCTCTGACATGCACTGTCATGTCAATCCATTTTAGAATAAGGCTGTAACGTAACAAAATATGGAAAAGTGAAGGGGTCTGAATACTTTCCGAATGTACTTTAAGTACTGCTGTACACCTTTCCTAATCATATACTGCCTATACACACCATCATATACATATATATTTACAGTGGGGGAAAAAAGTATTTAGTCAGCCACCAATTGTGCAAGTTCTCCCACTTAAAAAGTTGAAAGAGGCCTGTAATTTTCATCATAGGTACACTTCAACTATGACAGACAAAATGAGAAGAAAAAAAATCGAGAAAATCACATTGTAGGATTTTTAATGAATTTATTTGCAAATTATTTGAACAGTCATCCAACTCGGAATTCCAACAGTGGAACTCGGGCCTCTTTCTAAGTTGGATGACCGTTTAAAATGTATTTTCACAGTCTGAGCTACGCTCTGAGTATCCAGTTGTCTTGAAAGCACTTTAGTTGAGGTTTCCCAGATCCCAGTTGTTGTGAACTCAGTATTAGTAGCTAGGACTCTTGGTGCTTACAAGACAACTGGGAACTAAGAAAAAAACTAGGTAAAATCATGACGTCAGTCATCTTTAAAGGAAACCACTCACCCACAGGCAGCGCTCCTAGTGGCCAGAGACTTTAATGCAGGGAAAATTAAATCAGTTCTACCAAATTTCCATCAACATGGAAAATGTGCAACAAGAGGGAAAAAAAATTCTAGATCACCTGTACTCCACACACACAGACGCGTACAAAGCTCTCCCTCCATTTGGTAAATCCGACCACAACTCGATCCTCCTGATTCCTGCTTACAAGCAAAAATTAAAGCAGGAAACACCAGTGACTCGGTCTATAAAAAAGTGGTCAGATGAAGCAGATGCTAAACTACAGGACTGTTTTACTATCACAGACTGGAATATGTTCCGGGATTCTTCCGATGGCATTGCAGAGTACACCACATCAGTTACTGGCTTTATCAATAAGTGCATTGAGGACGTTGTCCCCACAGTGACTGTACGTACATACCCCAGCCAGAAGCCATGAATTACAGCCAACATTCGCACTGAGCTCAAAGGTAGAGCTGCCGCTTTCAAGGTGCGGGACTCTAACCCGGAAGCTTACAAGAAATCCTGCTATGCCCTGCGAAGAACAATCAAACAGGCAAAGCGTCAATAGAGGGCTAAGATTGAATCATACTACACCGGCTCCGACGCTCATCTTATGTGGCAGGGCTTGCAAACTATTACAGACTACAAAGGGAAGCACAGCCGCGAGCTACCCAGTGACACGAGCCTACCAGACGAGTTATCACTTCTCTGCTCGCTTCGAGGCAAGCAACACTGAGGCAGGCATGAGAGCATCAGCTGTTCTGGACGACTGTGTGATCACGCTCTCCGTAGCCGACGTGAGTAAGACCTTTAAACAGGTCAACATACACAAGGCTGCGGGGCCAGACCGATTACCAGGACGTGTGCTGGCAGACCACCAAAGGCAGACCACCATAGTGGACCACCTTTGTGTTCTTGCGCCCAAGAACACAAAAGCAACCTGCCTAAATGACTGCAGACCCGTAGCACTCACGTCCGTAGCCATGAAGTGCTTTGAAAGGTTGGTAATGGCTCACATCAACACCATTATCCCAGAAACCCTAGACCCACTCCAATTTGCATACCGCCACAACAGATCAATCTATATTGCACTCCACACTGCCCTTTCCCACCTGGACAAAAGGAACACCTAAGTGAGAATGCTATTAATTGACAACAGCTCAGCGTTCAACACCATAGCACCCTCAAAGCTCATCACTAAGATAAGGACCCTGGGACTAAACACCTCCCTCTGCAACTGGATCCTGGACTTCCTGACGGCCCTCCCCCAGGTGGTGAGGGTAGGTAGCAACACATCTGCCACGCTGATCCTCAACACTGGAGCTCCCCAGGGGTGCGTGCTCAGTCCCCTCCTGTACTCCCTGTTCACCCACGACTGCATGGCTAGGCAGGACTCCAACACCATCATTAAAATTGCAGAGCTAACAACAGTGGTAGGTAGGCCTCATCACCGACAATGATGAGACAGCCTATAGGGAGGAGGTCAGAGACCTGGCCGGGTGGTGCCAGAAAAACAACCTATCCCTCGACGTAACCAAGACTAAGGAGATGATTGTGGACTACTGGAAAAGGAGGACCGAGCACGCCCCCATTCTCATCGACGGGGCTGTAGTGGAGCAGGTTGAGAGCTTCAAGTTCCTTGGTATCCACATCGACAACAAACTAGAATGGTCCAAACACACCAAGACAGTCATGAAGAGGGCACGACAAAGCCTATTCCTCCTCAGGAAACTAAAAAAAATTTGGCATGGGTCCTGAGATCCTCAAAAGGTTCTACAGCTGCAACATCGAGAGCATCCTGACTGGTTGCATCACTGCCTGGTACGGCAATTGCTCGGCCTCTGACCGCAAGGCACTACAGAGGGTAGTGCGTATGGCCCAGTACATCACTGGGGCTAAGCTGCCTGCCATCCAGGACCTCTACACCAGGCGGTGTCAGAGGAAGGCCCTAAAAATTGTCAAAGACCCCAGCCACCCCAGTCATAGAGTGTGCTCCCTACTACCGCATGGCAAGCGGTACAGGAGTGCCAAGTCTAGGACAAAAATGCCTCTCAACAGTTTTTACCCCCAAGCCATAAGACTCCTGAACAGGTAATCACATGGCTACCCGGACTATTTGCAATGTGTCCCCCCCCCCCCAAAAACCCTCTTTTACGCTGCTGCTACTCTGTTCATCATATATGCATAGTCACTTTAACTATACATTCATGTACATACTACCTCAATTGGGCCAACCAACCAGTGCTCCCGCACATTGGCTAACTGGGCTATCTGCATTGTGTCCCGCCACCCACCACCCGCCAACCCCTCTTTACACTACTGCTACTCTCTCTTCATCATATATGCATAGTCACTTTAACCATATCTACATACTACCTCAATCAGCCTGACAACCAGTGTCTGTATGTAGCCTCGCTACTGTATATAGCCTGTCTTTTTACTGTTGTTTTATTTCTTTACCTACCTATTATTCACCTAATAGCTTTTTTGCACTATTGGTTAGAGCCTGTAAGTAAGCATTTCACTGTAAGGTCTACCTACACCTGTTGTATTCGGCGCACGTGACAAATACACTTTTATTGATTTTCAGGGTGGAAAGTCAGAGCTTTAGAAATATGTTCCGAGTTTCCGACTTAGAATTCCACGTTTTATGACCTTTAAAAATGATTTCTCCCAGTCTGAGCTCGTATTTTTCGAGTTCTGAACGTAATATACAATCACACACAAGTCGACGTGTCCATTTGCTTAAAGTCAATATGTATGTTCACAAAGCAATTTGTCTCACTCGTCAATTTACCCGGAACTTAATGAAATGGGAACAGCTGATTTAAATTAAAATTAATTGAAGCTGATTTCCTGGTGTTTTTAGTCTTATGTCCAACAATGAAAACAAAATGTTTTTTTGGGGGGGGCAAATAAAACCACCCGCAAGTTGGGGAACCCTGACCTAGTGATAAGCTAGCTAGCTTTCTAACACGCTAACAGTCTAGCTTGCTGCCGTCTAGTTTCTGTTGCACAGGAAGTGTAAGGACTAAAATAACTTAATGAAATGCAGCTAACTCGTTTCTTACCTCCCATTTCCTTTAGATCCTATTTTGTTTCATTATGACAGAACAAGTTCTCCGTTAAACACTAACCTTGCTATGTTATTTGTTTCCTATCAGGATATCATGGTGCTTTCAAGACAACTGGTAACTCGAGAGAAAAAAAAAAAGTGGTCAAACTCTGACATCGTTTATATTCAGGTCGGAATGTCGGAGCTCTAGAAAGATGTTCGCGTTTCTGACTTGGAACACCAAGTTGGATGACCGTTCAAAAATATTTTTCCCAGTCTGAGTTCGTATTTTTACGAGTTCCCAGTTATCTTCTAGGAACATACAGAGCGTATATGCGTGTTCCTAGGTTGTCTAAAACACATTGAAGTCGGAGATTTCCGAGTTCCGACTTGTTTTGAACGCGGCATTTGACTGTCGACCTGTCTGTCCATTTGCTTAAAGTCTATAATTATGTCCACAAAGCAATTTGTCTCACTCATCAATTTACCTGGAATTTGTATAAGAGTCATAATTTAACAATTTATGAAATCGTATAGAAAGCAAAACATGTATAGGTTGCTAACTTGCTACTGTACTCTAGCAACCAAATAGTGTCGACTTAAAAAAAAAAAAAAAATCGTAAACAACAGGTGTGGACTTAACAATGAAATGTTACTTACGGCCCTTCCCAACAATGCAGAGAGCAAAAAAAAAGATCAATAGAAAAATATCTAATAACAAGGAATAAATACACAATCATGAGTAACGATAACTTGGCTATATACACGGGGTACGTTATTCAAACTCCCGACAATAACATCTAGCTAACTAGGTTGGTGTTACCCAGCAGTTTACACATCTGTGTGATATGACTAGCTAATTATCTAACAAGCCCAGATTTGACACGCTAAGACTGTCTAGCTTGCTGCTGACTAGTTTCTGTTGCAAAGGAAGTGTACGGACTAAGGTAACTTAATGAAATGTAACTACAGTCTCACCTCCCATTTCCTTTACATTTTTTCCCATTATAACAGAACAAGTTATCCGTTAAACTAACTTCGCTAAGTATTTGTTTCCTATCAGGATATCAAGACAACTGTAAAACCACAAAAAAAAGGTTTTCCCGAGTTGGGTGACCGTTCAAAAGGATTTTTCCCAGTTGGGACTCTTTTTTTCCTGAGGTCCCAGTTGAATTCGGGGGTTCAGAGTTCCCAGTTGTTTTGAACGCGATATATGAGAGAGAGCTTTTCCTTTCTATCACGCCAGCTGTAAAGTCACAGTGAAGTTATGATACCTGACATTTTTGTGATGGATAAACACGTCACGTCCTGGCTGGCTGCACAGGTGTGCCATTGAGAGGCCTACTAAACCAGTGTCCTTAGATTTCTAAAATAAAAAGATACAGATCAAATACATGTTTATATTTTTCCACACATTTATTGGTTCAGCACAGGCTTCAGAAACAGTGCATTACAATGAAGTTGAACACTAATAAATAACATTTTATTCCAAAGGATTTTCCTTTCAGTCAGTAGATTGGCAACAATGTCAAAGGAGAATGTCTTGGTAACGGCTGGGGAAGGATAGAACAGGCATATCCTATAGGAATGGGTACTTGCATTGCAGTTTTCCCACTTAGAGGTGTTACAAACAGAAAAGGCAAACGTCCTCAAGTTATCCCACCAAAGTAAAATTAACACAGTAGAAATCTTTTCAGAGTAGAAGAGTGGTTCTAGCAGCAGACAGGGTTGTTAAGGTAAACGTAGAGTATGGGCCTATTCATAGGTTGTGGAATGCTCACAAAGTTGAAGATAAAAATGAAACGTATATAAAACGAATCAGCTCGCTTGGACGTGGAAGAAGCGAGTTGGTCTGTTACGTGCAATCTATTTCTATCTGCATCTAAGAATGTTTAGCCCTGAATGCCACTGGTGTAGGCTAAAGCAGAAACAGACCGACTGTGCAGGTACCAAACGTTTGATCCCACTGACAAAACAGTATCAATGGGACACACTACTCAAGAGGAAATGGGACGGAAAAACATGTTACAAACAGCAGTACATGACACATAGAAGCACCATCCAAGGCTAGGAAAGGTATTCAGTCAACTTCTGATGTTGTTTTACAGTGAATTGTAAAAATACATGACACACAGAAGCAACATCAAGGGAAGGGGGCATGGGAGAAAGAGCTATTTGGTCTCTGCCACAGCTCTTAAAAACCTCTACAGGATCAGTGTCCCTATACCGGGACAGTTGAGCTAACGTGCGCTAATGTGATTAGCATGACAGTTGTAAGTAAAAGCAAACTTTCCAGGACATAGACATGTCTTATATGGGCAGAAAACTTTAATTCTTGTTAATCTAACTGCACTGCCCAATTTACAGTAGCTATTACAGTGAAATAATACCATGCTATTGTTTGAGGAGAGTGCACAGTTATGTACTTGAAAATGTATCAATAAACCAATTAGGCATATTTGGGCAGACATTTTGAACAGCAATACAATGGTTAATTGGATCAGTCTAAAACTTTGCACATACACTGCTGCTATCTAGTGGCCAAAATCTAAATTGCACCTAGACTCCTAAGTCATATAATAAATGGCCTCTCTTGCATTTCAAAGATGAAAATAAATAAATGAAAAAGCATGTTTTTTTCTTTGTAATATCTTTCACCAGATCTAATGTATTATATTCTCCTACATTAATTTCACATTTCCACAAACTTCAAAGTGTTTCCTTTCAAATGGTATCAAGAATATGCATATCCTTGCTTCATGTCCTGAGCTACAGGCAGTTAGATTTGGGTATGCCATTTTAGGCGAAAATGTGGAAAAAAGGGTCCGATCCTTAAGAGGAGATGGACACTGTCTTCCAACTTCTAATGTGGTTGTACAGTGAATTGTGCAACCAGACAGGGCAGAGGAAAATAAATTGTGAAGAACCAGTACAACCGTGTGTGTTGTGCAAATATGAATTATTTCTCCCTTCTTGTGGTTTTAACTATTTATTCATTTGGCTATTTTTTTGTTGTTGTTTTCTTTGGATAGAAATCACATTACTGTTTACGTTTTTAAGTGCAAAAATGCTTCTATAACATCTAAATATATACTATTTTCTAGCGAAACTTGGAAGTATAATAACGCAAGACCAACTATTTTCAAATCAATGAGGCTTCATCACCACATTCGTAATCTCAGTGATCCATCGTCAAACAGGGGAAACACCTTTTTTTTGTTGGTCTTACAGAAACATTAATAAGCCAGTGGAATGATGACTGTGTGATTTGATAGTCAGTGGTCCCCATATAAGTAGCTTGGTCAATAAATATCCACTTATACTAACTTATTAGTTACTTTATAATCATTAAAAAATAAAAAATTCTATGCACAGTAGAGTTGAATATGAACACACATTCTTAGTGCCTCTGTTTCTTGGACTACATGTACAGAGTGTGTGAGAGCTCCTTTGAGAGCTGTAGTATTGCTGACCCTCTACTCCGACCCATATCCCTTTACCCCTACTCTGTGCCACATGGAGTAGAATGAAGCTTCCCACAGAGAATGATCTAGGGTCAGTTATACATGCTTCCTTCCTAATGAAAGGTTGGGAATCGGTGGGAGGCTAAAATCTGATCCTAGATAAGCGCAACTTCCTACTGCACGATACACAAAGTGCCCCCTCTCTCTCCCTCTACTTCTTGGCTTTGCCCTGGGCTGCCACGGCCTCCATAGCCTTCCTGACGGTCTCCTCATCCCCCAGGAACTGCATGGGTTTGACGGGCTTCAGGTTCTTGTCCAGCTCGTACAGGATGGGGATGCCTGTGGGCAGGTTCAGCTCCATGATTGCCTCCTCTGACATACCTGCAGGGGGCAGCACAGAGCAGGACATGGTTGATAACATGCTGTAAATGTCAATTAAAATATAATGACAAAAGAGAGTGTATACAAAAAAAAGAAGGAACACACAGATGGACACTTACACAGGAGGGTTGAGGTGCAACATATTTCAGTGTGCGATTTTTAAAAAATATCATACAATCGATATGTCCCGATTAGAATGTGTAAAACCTCAGGCCTGAAAATACGATACTACCACAGGTACTTCCTAGAAACTAATCAGGGTTCTCCAATTCCACTCCTGGGGATAATTGGTGTGTTCAGGCTTTTGTTTCAGCCCAGCACTAACACACCTGATTTGACTAATTGTGACCATGAACAGTTTATGATTTAAAAACTGGTATTCATTTTCAAAAAGATGCATTAGTACTAGGCTGTAACAAAAACCTGCACACCATGTGGCTCTCCAGAGCCAAGAGGTTAGAGATATTCACTGTTCTAAGCAGTTCCTAATACCTACCCTCGAGGTGCTTAACAATCCCCCTGAGGCTGTTGCCGTGGGCAGCAATGAGTACCCTCTTGCCCTGTTTGATCTGGGGGACAATCTCGTCGTTCCAGTAGGGCAGTGCCCGGGCGATGGTATCCTTCAGGCTCTCACAGGACGGAAGCTGCTCCTCCGACAGGTCACCATAACGACGGTCCTAAAGAAAATATAGTACGTCAACAAACTAAAAAATGCCTATCAGCAACCTGGGCCTAAAGCCTCATACAATCATATTGCTATCAAATCACATCTATAAAGCTCTTTTTACATCAGCATTGGTCATTTTAGGCTTTATTTACACAGGCAGCCCAATTATGATCTTTTACCCAATTATTGGCAGAAGAGCTGATATGATTGGTCAAAAGACCAATTAGACTGAACAAAATTATAAAACACAACATGAAAAGTGCTGGTCACATATTTAATGAGCTGAAATAAAAGATACCAGAACATTTCCATATGCACAAAAAGCTTATTTCTCTCAAAAATCTGTGCCCTTGCCCAGTCATGTGAAATCCATTGATTAGGGACCAATTTATTTATTTAAATTGAATGATTTCCTTATATGACCTGTAACCCAGTAAAATTGTTGAAAGTGTTACATTTATATTTTTGTTCAGTATAGTAAAAAAAAATATCAGAATTGGGCTGCCTGTGTAAACGCAGCCAAAGTGATTTTACAGTAACCCGGCCTCGACACCAAAGAGCAAGCAAAAGGCACATTGGCTCAGAAGAACTCCACAAAATAAATACATCTTTGTTTATTCCCTAGAGAAGGAAGAAACGTTCAACTGTCCAGCGCTTTCAGTTATGTACAGTCGTGGCCAAAAGTTGAGAAAGACACAAATATGAATTTTCACAAAGTTTGCTACTTCAGTGTCTTTAGATATTTTTGTCAGATGTTACTATGGAATACTGAAGTATGATTACAAGCCTTTCATACGTGTCAAAGGCTTTTATTGACAATTACATGTAGTTGATGCAAAGAGTCAATATTTGCAGTGTTGACCCTCCTTTTTCAAGACCTCTGCAATCCGCCCTGGCATGCTGTCAATTAACTTCTGGGCCACATCCTGACTGATGGCAGCCCATTCTTGCATAATCAATGCTTGGAGTTTGTGGGGTTTTGTTTGTCCACCCGCCTCTTGAGGATTGACCACAAGTTCTCAATGGGATTAAGGTCTGGGGAGTATCCTGGCCATGGACCCAAAATATCGATGTTTTGTTCCCCGAGCCACTTAGTTATCACTTTTTCCTTATGGCAAGGTGCACCATCATGCTGGAAAAGGCATTGTTCGTCACCAAACTGTTCCTGGATGTTTGGGAGAAGTTGCTCTCGGAGGATGTGTTGGTACCATTCTTTATTCATGGCTGTGTTCTTAGGCAAAATTGTGAGTGAGGCCACTCCCTTGGCTGAGAAGCAACCCCACACATGAAGGGTCTCAGGATGCTTTACTGTTGGCATGACACAGGACTGATGGTAGCGCTCACCTTGTCTTCTACGGACAAGCTTTTTTCCGGATACCCCAAACAATCGGAAAGGGGATTCATCAGGAAATTACTTTACCCCAGTCCTCAGCAGTCCAATCCCTGTACCTTTTGCAGAATATCAGTCTGTCCCTGATGTTTTTCCTGGAGAGAAGTGGCTTCTTTGCTTCCCTTCTTGGCACCAGGCCATCCTCCAAAAGTCTTCGCCTCACTGTGCGTGCAGATGCACTCACACCTGCCTGCTGCCATTCCTTAGCAAGCTCTGTACTGGTGGTGCCCCGATCCCGCAGCTGAATCAATTTTAGGAGACGGTCCTGGCGCTTGCTGGACTTTCTTGTGCGCCCTGAAGCCTTCTTCACAACAACTGAACCACTCTCCTTGAAGTTCTTGATGATCCGATAAATGGTTGATTTAGGTGCAATCTTACTGGCAGCAATATCCTTGCCTGTGAAGCCCTTTTTGTGCAAAGAAATTATGACGGCACGTGTTTCCTTGCAGGTAACCATGATTGACAGAGGAAGAACAATGATTCCAAGCACCACCCTCCTTTTGAAGCTTCCAGTCTGTTATTCGAACTCAATCAGCATGACAGAGTGATCTCCAACCTTGTCCTCGTCAACACTCACACCTGTGTTAAAGAGAGAATCACTGACATGATGCCAGCTGGTCCTTTTGTGGCAGGGCTGAAATGCAGTGGAAATGTTTTTGGGGGATTCAGTTCATTTGCATGGCAAAGAGGGACTTTGCAATTAATTGCAATTCAGCTGATCACTCTTCATAACATTCTGGGGTATATGCAAATTGCCATCATACAAACTGAGGCAGCAGACTTTGTGAAAATGTATATGTGTCATTCTCAAAACCTTTGGCCACGACTGTACATTGAATAAGTCAGACAAATTATTTGCTTTATCCAAATGTTTAGTCTATGAAGATCAGTTGGCCAATGCACCTGTACTCTATATCTCTGATAGTCCTACATGGCAATCTTTAACACATCATAACCACTGACCCCTGTCAATACCGATGACGCATTCACCAATCGATTCTGATCTCAGCTTAACTTTGAACTTTACCGTTTTACATCACACTCCTCTGAAATAGATTAACTCAGAGAGTTGAAACACAACACAAAAAGACCCTGTTCTATATAAGAGCACCATGAATAAAAAAATACTTCAAACATGTATGCATGTATGACCAGGCGAGGCGGAAGCCATTTTGTTTTAATGGTCAGGAGGACTAACCACCAGTATGCTTGAGGAAATGCTGCCCCTGTAGATTGTATCCAGTCCTGATCATAGCAACTTAATTTAAAGATCATTACTTCAATCAAATCGATGATTACAGTTCAACAATAAGTGCTAAGATAAAATGAAATCCTGCACACAACAGCAGCTCTCCCGGACTGGAGGTGGCCCTCCCTGCCTACCCTGGCCTGGCCTGTGGTCTTCCCAAGGGACCTGGTGGTGCAGACAGAGGGCACAGACACATAGGATGTATCCCAAATGGCACTCTATTCCTTATAGTGTGCACTACTCCTTTAGTTAAAAGTAGTGCACTATATAGAAAATAGGGTGTCATTTGGGACATGGCCATAACCTAAAACACTCTCCTCAGCATAACACACAGCCTATACTAGTATCTACTGCTGCCCCTCTGTTTAGTCACAGTAATTAGGCTTCTCCACGCTCTGATGCTGCTGGTCATTAGTAGCCTACCAAACTTTAACTGTCTGGTACTCAGCACTCTATTGCCCCTCTAATAACTCTGACATCAATGCAAATCTAATCAAACACTTCATGATTGTCCATGAGCTCATGTTGCGAAACATTTCTATAGGCTATGCAATTGCATGACAAAAAAAAAGAAGCGTTTTGATGGCCTCTATTAAAAAGAAGAGGATCCCATCAGCTTTCTATAGGCTAGTCCTACTATATTTATTTATCAACTTTCCTAATATTAGGCACTCTGCTTTGCAACAGGAGTATAGCCTACTTTGCTGGCCTGAATATGAACCATGGGGAAAGCGTCCTCCATACACAATATAAGTGCATAGATTATTATTATTTTTGGTCCATTCGAAATAAAAACGAATATCACACATATATTATTTAGTATATGTAAAGACAAAACGAAAAATTAATAGTCTGATGGGTGGCAATATTAGCCTATCATTTGTGAATGATGCCCAGCTTGTGCATTAAGGCAAGAAACAGCACATAATTGTTTTTTGTTTTTTTAGACTTTTTCAAATTAGTTGCACACCTCATGTAGCCTAGTCCATAGGCCTATATGTTTTGATACGGGTTGTACCACAACTAAAGTGGCCAAATAACTTCTTAAAATGAAGCACATTAATCCGCTATATAACCGGTGTAAAGCCTAACTGGCATACATAGGCTGCGATGGAGTTTCAAGTTTGGGGAAGATAATTGTCACCATAAAAATGCACCTTTAAATTAAAGCATTACATGCGTAATCACATTTGCAATCACTTTCAATAAGAGTTTTTTTTTTTACCGCTAATTCATTGCATTTTGGAACATTCTCGCTTGTAGCCTACTGCCGTGTGCGCATATGTGAAAAAATATCCTAATAGTTTATCAAAATGTTAAGATAAATGAACATCCTCATTGCTTTAAATGTTTTTTTGATGCGAGTTGTATTAATTTGGGATCTATCATATCCCACAACTGTCCCAGACCATGTTTGGAATATTTATTTATGGCACAGAAGGACAAGTTGACCAAAAGAATAGGACAACTTTTGTACTATGGGGGACAGTATATTGACACAGGCTAGTGTTTCGGCTGTTCGTCAGGCCGACTCATCTTGTTGGCTGATAAAAGTAGGATAAATGTGGACAGTTCTAACATCTCAATATGCACCTCAGAATTCCATAAGAGTGACGCGGGCAGTTGCGTCCCTGATGTGTCGGTCTTCATTCACTTGTAGCCTACTTCTTAGCTGAAATGCCTGTGAGAAGGACCCAATCAAGGGACGGGCATTGGCTACATCTGAGAGAACCATGTGAGTGAGAGATGCTTTGAAGCTTTGGCCGCAAAAGGCATAGATTTTTATAGGGGGCATTACAGTCACACAAGGGGGATGCCGCCGGTAAATTCGAGGCTTGGTGAGAATATTATCAAGTTCTTGTCAAATTGTGAATGAGAGACTGATGAAGTGTGGGCAGCTTGTGACTTTTTTCAAATCATCATTAGAGTCCCATCATGCAGCCTTAGAATGTATTAAACATCAAAACATATAGCCCTACGTTTGTATCACAACTCAAGTTGCATAAATATCTCTAAATGAAGCATATAGGAGGACCAGTTTCTTTGTTAACAGCTCAACACAGAATAGCTGCATGTGCGCACTTCCTTTGAAATCGTTTGGAGAAAATATCCTTTCTATTTTATTCAGCTTTGTTCAATTGTATTCTCCATACTATAAAATAATTTAAAATTATGCCACAGAATTCTAAGCAAATCTTGTCTGCTAAATAAACTAGTGTAGCCCACAGGCATATGGCTTAGCCATATCAGGGCCTAACATAAGGACAACTCAGAGTATGCTATTCTGTTCTTCTGAAAAATACAACATTTTCTTCATATCATGTTTATTTAGACCTGTGTAAAATAAATAATGGATTTATTGTGATGGTGTAGGCTATATTAAATCGATTTTTTTTTACTTTTAAAAATGTATATGTTCCAAAGGTCTGCATCAGTGGCTTGTAGGCTATTTGTGGAAGCCAGGAGATGCTAAATATGTTTCTGCTAATTAACGGTAAATTACTGTGAGACAGGCAGTTATTTGCTTGACAATCACCACCACAGCCCTAAACAAGACTGTCACTATAGGCTCTTCCCAATGTGAGTGAGCCTAAAGACAGATTAATGAATTATGTTGATGTCTGATGCCATATTAGGTCAATTCTCCCCCATGTTAGTGAGTGTGTCCCTCACCTTGCTGATGACGGTGTAGAAGTCGTGGTCCGGATCCATAGTGGGAGGAGGGATATCGAAGCTCCGCCTCCAGATCTTCACCTGAGCCTCTCCGTGCTTGGCGGCAGTCTCTGACTTATTTAATCCTGTCAGGCCACCGTAGTGGCGCTCGTTGAGGCGCCAGGTCCGGTGGACGGGAAGCCACATCTGGTCAATGCTGTCCAGACACAGCCACAGAGTGCGGATGGCCCTCTTTAGGCCTGAGGTGTAGCACACGTCAAACTCATAGCCAGCATCTGAGGAAGAGAAAGGATGTGTTCAGGGTTTGATTCAGGTTGATTTTGGTGGGTGGTTGGACTGCTATGTAAGCTACTGTATGTAAACAACATCTCTGGTCAAATTCAAATCATCAGGGTTACTAGAAGCCTAAGTTTTGGCCCAAATATGTCTAAACTTGAGTCAGAAAGCCAGATATTTCCCTAACACACTGAGTAAGGTTTGATTTCATTCATTGCATGAAGCAGCACGTCTAGAACGTCATGTTCACATCATGTTCACATTGGAAGAGCTGTGACATCAAAAGCAGTGGATGCAGGATCTCCGTTGCTCATTTGTCCATAGTAAAAGGGGGCTGAACTAATAGGCGGAGCCCCACCATAGATAGCAATACCACAGAACAAGTAATGGGTTAGTTATAAAAGTCACACACAAGTAATTTCCTAGTTCAAGTCTAGGCCGAAAATATAAGATTGTCATCTTCAACCTAGACTTGAACCAGGAAGTAGCTGGGACTTTCATAGGGTATGGAATGAGGGCATGGTCGAGGTGGAAACAATAGGTACAACCGTGGTAAAGTTGACTTGACATAGTCGCTGGACATTTGGACCTTCAAACCTCAATAGCTTGTAAACGGTTTGAGCTACAGACCTCAAGTTAGGCTCTTTATGAAGGAAAAAAGGTGTACAACATTGCACATGTCTAGCTTCCAGATTTCAATCAGAGCATCACAAAATCATGGCAAGGTTGTAGGCAGGCTGCCACAAGATCTATGTAACTAGTTAGGGACCATCAAAAAAGTGCATGATCACAATATTCAAATTCTGAACACATCACCTAGAAACTTCAAACTGTTCAGAAGGGATGGACACATGCTGCACATCCTTTGTCCTCCTCACAAAATTATTTGAATATAAAAAAATATAAAAACAGACAGTATCTAACCACATTTTCACAATCTCTCAAGATGAGAATCATATTTCTCCACTCCCGTCCCCGAGTCAAAATTTTGCTTACATTTGGTGCATAATTTTACTGCAAGACATGCTTAAATTCTTGCAGGAGTTAATATTAAGGCTATGTGAGAGGTTATAGACCTACAGTCAGTGTCCAGATTTCAGTTTACATTTAACACATCTGAACAGAAGACTATAGTTCCCTTGACTTGCCATACACCTATGTAAAGTCCCCATCCTGTGCCTGTGGAATTTGTATTGCCCCTCACAATCACACATAACTGGCACTTTTTCTGCCAGTTCCCAAAAGCATGTCAATTGGTGTGTAGGCTATTTGGCGTGAGTGTACAGTTAAGCCCTAAAGTTTAGGCTTATGCTCTAATGCCCGAAAGGTTATTATTTCAGGCTAAATGTAGCCCATAAATAACAATAATTATACATTTATAGGTTTTTATTTCATTATTTTAGGCTATATAATGTTTCTTAACTAGGCAAGTCAGTTAAAAACAAATTATTTACAATGTGTAGCCTATAAATAACAAGAATGATACATTTATAAGTTTTTATTACATTATTTTAGGCTACATGTAGCCTATAAATAACAATAAATATACATTTATGGATTTTTAAGGTGTTGTTTTATCTTTATTCAACCCGCACGCCACCCACCTGCCCCTCATCTACACAATATTGAATGACCCTAAACGGTTAGGCTACGACGGGGACTGCGGGTTGTGAGTAAACCCGCGCATCACTAATACATAGTAATGTTCAGACCGAGCATCAAGATTTTACTGAAACTCCCCCTACAGAAGACGCCTTCGTCCAATGACTCGTGTGTAGCGTAATGGAACGGAGTGTCACGCTCAAGGGATTGCATAGGATGTGCAGCAGACTGCCTACATCGTTGCTGTGAGATTTTTTTTTTTTTTAACTCGGTTGAAATCGGGAGAAAAAAAATGAAACCCTTTTTTCCTCCATAAAGAGCCTACCAGCCTGAGATCTGTAGCGCAAACCGTTCACGAGCAATTGAGGTTTGAAGGTCCGGCGAATATCGAACAATTAAACCAACTTTACCACGGTGGGTTACAGCCACCAAAACACCTCCATCCTATGTCAAAATCGATGAGGTCATCACGTGACATTGCTGGTATTGGTAACAAGTGTTTTCACAACTACCATTTCTATAGTGAATAGACATCAAATAAGATAGTTGAGTTTCCTTCAGGCAGCAAAATGGCCAACTGGGCTGGCACTACAGGCTTCCAAAATACTGTAGGGCTAGCAGCTGCGACAGATATTTCAAATAGATCATGGAAATGTACAATCAAAGTCAGTGTCTTTAGTGAGGAAACATTTTATGTGTTTGTGTCTGATATAAAGTGAGTAGCTAGCTGGTCAAATAAAAATAACAAGATTCCACCTTTCAGGGCCTGTCCTCCTCTCCTCGCCTCCCGTTCTCCAGTCTCACTCAGATCTGCGTCAAACCAGCCGCAGAATCGATTATCCTGGTTCCAGTTGCTCTCTCCGTGGCGGATCAACACCAGCTTGTACGCGGCCATAAGTGATATATTCGTTTGCGTTGATTAAGCTCTAAAAATAAGGAATAAACGGCACTGTTCAACTTGAAAATACAGCAACAGAATGGATGGACATGGACAGCTATCTTTGACGCTAGCAGATACGAGTGATGCGATTGGTTATTTTTCTCGCTCTTTGTTTTACAGCAGTCTAATAGGATCCCCCTGCGGTACTTCCTGCATATTCCTAGACCAATGAAATAGAGGACCATTTGTACATCGTTACAACACTGTATATATACATAATATGACATGTGTAATGTCTTCATTCTTTTGAAACTTCTGTGAGTGTAATGTTTACTGTTCATTTGTATTGTTTATTTCACTTTTGTAGATTATCTACCTCACTTGCTTTGGCAATGTTAACATATGTTTCCCATGCCAATAAAGTCCCATTACCTCCAATATGATTTGTATGACCTTCATAGGAAACACTGAGGGAGTTATTTTACACTGGCCCGGGTTGAACCGCGCAAAAGTCACTCAGGTCATCGGCTAAAGCGGAAGGGAGGAGCGCATTCTCAAATCTGCGCCGCTTGGTCATTTTGTCAACAAGCAGCATACAGCATCTCGTTTCCATAAAATAAATGTTCGAATTTTCTAACTATTTTTCATTGGGAAGGCAGGTAAAGCATTTTTATCAAAAGCAATCACTTTTTATGGAAAACACAGAACCCTACTAATTAGCCTACTACACATGATTAATTACGTCACTTTTGTATTGAGCGGGGCACCTGGTTTATGCCCAGAAGGCAGCCCGATTCCAAATCGAATGCAAAACACGCTGTTACGGGTGCCCGGTCGAGATTAATCGAACCCCCTCGTTGTACGTTGGATATTAGTTACCGCTGGTTCATTTAGCCATTAATGGGGAAAGAATGGGGTTTTGGGAGAAACGCCGAAAATAAGGTCTGAGTTTAACACAGCGTTAGGAAATATATGCCTACATTTTGTTCTGAGTTAATATCAGTCATGACCTTTATGACGCCTTTATGTGCTTGTTTCAATGACACGGCTAAGGGCTGTTCTTACTATGACGCAATACGGAGTGCCTGGACACAGTCCTTAGCCGTGGTATATCTGCCATATATCACAACCCCCCGAGGTGCCTTATTGCTATCATAAACTGGTTACCAACTTATACCATAGGTATGACAAAACATTTATTTTCACTGCTCGGATTAAGTTGGTGACCAGTTTATAATAGCTGGTTACAAACTTATAGAAATTGTAGTTTACAGTTATGTAAAATTTAATAAAGCTCAGTGATACTAGCAAGAGCAGTGTGCAGGTTTCTGTTTTTTTCTCATCCTATTTAACTGCTACCATGCACCTGCAACAAAGATATCTCATGTGCAAGTGCCTTTTTGAAACATATCATACCAAATGGGTGATGGACATCCACAAATGATTACATACCATAAGATATGGACTCTCCCGGATTTACATACAGAATAATATGAAATGCTCTGAGACCAGGTTGCTCTACAAAGTGACTACTACCACATTTCAGTGGAATCGAATGCAACTACTGAATTTTGACTGAAAGTGATGAAGAATTGTACATTTTATGATAGAACACTTGAGAAGTAATTTTAACTACCAGCGCCCAATCTTGCCTGATTTATCACATTCATTTGATCAGTGGGGTGATCAGAATATTGATCAGAATCATCGATTACGTTAAGCATATTTTATTTCACAGATTTCACCACACAACAAGCGTTCCCTCAGAAACGGGGCGGTACCACGAGGAGGCTGGGCAGAGGAAACGCCAATTGCAAGTCTCTATTCCGAGTGGGTGGGTCTTTATGCAGAAGATGACAGTCATGTTTTGTTTGAAAGCTTGGAATCAACAGCATCGAAAAACACCTCGTCTGATTCCCTCACCCTGGCTCCTATCTGTACATTTCCCGGCCGCTGTAATACCCGAAATCCCTCGCTGAAATGGACGAAACGAGCCCCCTCGTCTCTCCTCTCCAGGACTCCATAGATTACAACTACTGCCAGAGCGAAGCCACCGGTCCAAGAACTCCGGGTTCTGTGGTGCGAGTGTCGGCTGGGAGCCCTGGACGCAGCCGGGAGAGACAGCCGCTTTTGGTCAGGGACAGAGGGAACTCTCCGCGGGATCCACACAGGAATGAGTTTCCAGACGACCCAGAGTTTCGGGAGATCGTGAGGAAAGCAGAACAAGCCATAGAAGAAGAGATCTTTCCAGAGATCATCTGCCAAGGATCTAGTGGTAGCTACTTCGTGAAAGACTCTCAAGGGGTGAGACGGACTAGCTTCGTCCCGCAACTAGCTTTTTAAATGACCACTTATCTATACCACTTTGACTTTTTAATGTTACATGTAATCTGTTACATTAAAACAGACAAGCTACTTCTAGCTACGACTGCTAGTCTTTCGAGAGAGAAATGTACACAGACAGACTGACTGACAGATGGATGGATGTACAGACGGACTGACAGACAGACAGGCTGGGAGACTGACGGGGAGAGGATGCAATCTGTCATTTTTTTTAAACGCCCTTTGTTTTCAAGTAAGCCATATAACTCAGTCTTATGCAGCAGCACCATCACATGCTTTTGCTTACACTGTCTGTCTGCTCCATCAACCTGCTGTTGCTGATTCTAGCTCTGACAGTGTAGTGATGTCATCATGTTCTGTATTGACTTCCACCAGCTGCAGCATCTCTCTGCAGTGTTGCTTTTTGGGTGATGTGACAGTTGAGGTGAACAATTTACACATGATGGTTTCTAGCCATAGTAGACCTTGCTGTATAGTAGATACGGGATGTACTTCAACCATGCCAGGCTGGGCTCTGTGACCTGGCATCATCACAGAGCCCAGCGTCACTGGCACATTGGCAATCAGGGTGGGAAAAACCTCTGTGGGCTGCCAGCCCCACGGTGGTGTGACGCATGAAATAGAAAGAAGTTGCCCCCAGACCTTGATCTAAGGATAAGGACACTGTAAGATCCTAGACATGCCTTGGGGCAACTTCTATTAAAACCAGTGTGGTGCACAGTGCACACAGGCCCAATCTTTCAAAGGTTAGCTGACACTATCAGTTCTCAGGCCTAAGCAAATGTGCTGACGTCCCTGTATAGAAAAGGTTGAGACACTGTCATACAGGAGGCCTATTATATAAGGCAGGCTGGGAGAGAGTATTATGCTTTGTTCAGACGTTAATGTGATCTGCCGTAGACCAGTCGAGGAGCGTTTATTTTTTAACCCATAGAAAATCAATTTACTCTGTGTGTACTGTGTAGGCTGCTGTCTGTGTGAATATGTTGTAGCTTAGGAGAAGTCATGTGCTAGCAATCTGAATGGATAAAGGTAGAGCTCTCCATTTTCTCTCCAGAGGTAGGCCGAGTAATCAGCATCCCCACACTCTCTGAAGAAGATGGATACTGCATTTCCGTTCCCTAGCCTGCCTCTCTCCTTTCAATTCAACACACTCAATAAACACATTTCTGTTACTCTCCTATGGACCAGTGGCTATTAAAGGCAACAGATATAAACAGACAGGGTTGCATAGGCTGCGTTCCAGGGCATCTTTACTGTTGTCGTACCGTGTATATGTGGCGGAGGTGAGTTGGACTCACAATTTCATGAGGAGGTAATCCTCCCTGCTAGCGACTTTACAGATCTTTGTCAGCCTCGGCCCAAGAGGGAATTTTCTCTTGGTCTAATGATTATGGCGTTGGTTTTGACCAATAGACCAGGGTTCAGATCCCTGGCCGACATCCAGGTCACAGAGCCCAGCCTGGCATGGTTGAACTACATCCCGTATCTACTATACAGCAAGGTCTACTATGGCTAGAAACCATCATGTGTAAATTGCTCACCTCAACTGTCACATCACCCAAAAAGCAACACTGCAGAGAGATGCTGCAGCTGGGGGAAGTCAATACAGAACATGATGACATCACTACACTGTCAGAGCTAGAATCGGCAACAGCAGGTTGACGGAGCAGACAGTGTAAGCAAAATCATGTGCTGGTGCTGCTGCATAAGACTGAGTTATATGGCTTACTTGAAAACAAAGGGTGTTTAAAAAAGCGGGAGACCAGGGTTCAGATCCCACTCATGGCACATGCACTGCATGACCAAAACTATGTGGACACCTGCTCGTCAAACATCTAATTCCAAAATCATGGGCATTAATTATTATAAATGTAACCTTTATTTAACTAGGCAAGTCAGTTAAGAACACATTCTTATTTACAATGACGGCCTAGGAACAGTGGGTTAACTGCCTTGTTCAGGGGTAGAACAACATATTTTTACCTTGTCAGCTCTGGGATTCGATCTAACAACCTAACGGTTACTGGCTCAACGCTCTAACCACTAGGCTACCTGCCGCTATGGAGTTGGTCCCCACTTTGCTGCTATAATAGCCTCAACTCTTCCGGGAATGCGTTTCACTAGATGTTGGAACATTGCTGCAGGGACTTGCTCCCATTCAGGTCAGGGCTCTGTGCAGGCCAGTCAAGTTATTCCACACCGATCTCGACAAACCATCTCTTTATGGACCTCACTTTGTGCACGGGGGCATTGTCATGCTGGGAACAGGAAAGGGCCTTCCCCAAAATGTTGCCACAAAGTTGGAAGCGTAGAATAGTCTAAAATGGCATTGTATGCTGTAGCGTTAAGATCTCCCTTCACTGGAACTAAGGGGCCTAGCCCAAACCATTATTCCTCCTCCAAACTATACAGTCGGCACTATGCATTTGGACAGGTAGCATTCTCCTGGCCTCCACCAAACCCAGATTTGTTTGTCGGACTTCCAGATGGTGAAGCAGGATTCATCACGTGATTCAGCCAACACATTTCCACTGCTCCAGAGTCCAATGGCGGCGAGCTTTACACCACTCCAGCCGACGCTTGGCATTGCGCTTGGTGAACTTAGGCTTGTGTGCGGCTACTCGGCCATGGAAACCCATTTGATGAAGCTCCAGACTAATAATTATTGTGCCGATGTTGCTTCCAGAGCCAGTTTGGAACTTGGTAGTGGTTGTTGCAACCGAGGACAAACAATTTCTCTGTGCTACGCACTTCAGCACTCAGCGGTCCTGTTCTGCTAGCTAAGCCACATCAATGTGGTTCCAGAGATGTTAAACACTTCTCCAGGTGTTGTGAGATATGATCTTCTGGCACAGTCAGCGAGACTGCATTAAAGACGACCTGGAACGTGCCCACTACAAAGCTAGCCTCAGTCTCTGTGCTTAGCCTCCTGTGTGGCTCCCTCCACAGTCGATCATGTGAGGAAACTCAAGTTAATCCGATTGACTTTAATGGCTTGCAAAACGATTCCAATTCCAGCTTGTTAGCCCCATCCTGCAGGTTCTGCTGCACCATGAATCACCCTCTTTGATTGGCAAATGTTGTGTTATGTCACTTCCTCTGACATTACCACTCTCTCTCTCTTACTATGGGTAAAGAATATTAGTAGAGTGTAACAAGTACCAATAATAATCCCCTGTCTGTAGAACGTAATCGGTGTGTTCAAGCCTAAGAACGAGGAGCCGTATGGTCAGCTGAACCCAAAGTGGACCAAGTGGCTCCAGAAGCTGTGTTGTCCCTGTTGCTTCGGACGGGACTGTCTGGTCCTGAACCAGGGCCATCTGTCTGAGGCCGGGGCCAGTCTGGTAGACCAGAAACTACAGCTCAATATCGTGCCAAAGACCAAGGTAGGGGGGGGGGGGGTTACAGGCAGACATGCATGCATTCACGCACACACGCAGTCAGTCACACACACACACACACACACACACACACACACACACACACACACACACACACACACACACACACACACACACACACACACACACACATATAGGGTATGGACAATAAATTCTTTATCTCTCCCTCTCCCGTTCATCACTATCTCGCTCTCTCTCTCGCCTCTCTCTTCTCTAGGTGGTGTACCTGGCCAGTGATACGTTTAACTACAATGCTATAGACAGAGTCAAGTCTCGGGGAAAGAGGCTAGCTCTGGAGAAAGTTCCCAAAGTTGGACAGCGCTTCAACAGAATAGGCCTCCCTCCTAAGGTAGGTTCAACTGCCGCCTGGGGTTCAGAACCTACAACTGGGCAGTGTTCATTCGGCATGAAATGGGAGAAAGCAATCTAAAACAGCTTGAAACAGTGAGGCATTATCTGAACTTGTCCAATAAGAAACACACATTTTGTACAACGTTTAGAAATGTTTTGCAACAGTGAACACAATGCTGTCATGGTGCTTCTCTCTGCTTTAGCCAGCACTTAATGCGTCATACATGCCACATGTAGCGTTGTTGACTAATTCAACCAATCAAGGGCTTGAGGAGCAGTTGATGAGTTGAATCAGGTATGTTAGTGCTGGGTTAGAACCAAAGCCTGCAATCCCCAGGACTACAGTTGAAGAACACTGCCCTAAAGTAAATAATATGGTAACCCTTAAAGGGGCAACTTACAATTGAAACAATAACAAAGAGGGGACCCCGCCTCAGTTTTGGTAAAAAGCAGAGGGATCAGGCCTGACTAAATGTAACCACTCTAAAATGCATAATCAGAGCTATTGATGTAAAGACTGACCATCTAAGATATCACTATTATAGTTGTAAGCATGTTGAGGCTAACATTTACATTTACAATGTTGACAAACATTGGGGTAAAACAAGCTTATATTTTGGGTTCTGATGGGGTACAACAGTTGAACTAAGCTCATGAGGCATTTATACAGTACAGTGGCTTGCGTAAGTATTCATCCTCCTTGGCATTTTTTCCTATTTTGTTGCCTTACAACCTGGAATTAATTAATTTTTGGGGGATTTGTATCATTTGATTTACACAACATGCCTACCACTTTGAAGATGCAAAATATTTTTTGTGAAACAAACAAGAAATAAGACAAAAAAACTGAACTTTAACCTGCATAACTATTCACCCCCCAAAGTCAATACTTTGTAGAGCCACCTTTTGGAGCTATTACAACTGCAAGTCTCTTGAGGTATGTCTCTATAAGCTTGGCACATCTAGCCACTGTGATTTTTGCCCATTATCCAAGGCAAAACTGCTTCAGCTCCTTCAAGTTGGATGGGTATTGCTGGTGTACTGCAATCTTTAAGTCATACCACAGATTCTCAATTGGATTGAGGTCTGGGCTTTGACTAGGCCCTTCCAAGACATTTAAATGTTTCTCCTTAAACCACTCGAGTGTTGCTTTAGCAGTATGCTTAGGGTCATTGTCCTGCTGGAAGGTGAACCTCCGTCCCAGTCTCAAATCTCTAGAAGACTGAAATAGGTTTCCCTCAAGAATTTCCCTTTATTTAGCGCCATCCATCATTCCTTCAATTCTGACTAGGTTCCCAGTCCTTACTGATGGAAAAACATCCCCACAGCATGATGCTGCCACCACCATGCTTCACTGTGGGGATGGTTTTCTCGGGGTGATGAGAGGTGTTGGGTTTGCACCAGACATAGTGTTTTCCTTGATGGCCAAAAAGCTCAATTTTAGTCTCATCTGACCAGAGTACCTTCTTCCATATGTTTGGGGAGTCTCCCACATGCCTTTTGGCGAACACCAAACATGTTTGCTTATTTTTTTTATTGAAGCAATGGCTTTTTTCTAGCCAGCTCTGTGGAGTGTATGGCTTAAAGTGATCCTATGGACAGATAATCCAATCTCCGCTGTGGAGCTTTGAAGCTCCTTCAGGGTTATCCTTGGTCTCTTTGTTGCCTCTCTGATGAATGCCCTCCTTGCCTGGTCCATGAGTTTTGGTGGGAGGCCCTCTCTTGGCAGATTTGTTGTAGTGCCATATTCTCTCTGTCTTTTAATAATGGATTTAATGGTGCTCTGTGGGATGTTCAAGGTTTCAGATATATATTTTTAACCCAACGTTGATCTGTACTTCTCCACAACTTTGTCCCTGACCTGTTTTGAGAGCTCCTTGGTCTTCATGGTGCCGCTTGCTTAGTGGTGTTGCAGGATCTGGGGCCTTTCAGAACAGTTGTATATATACTGAGATCATGTGACAGATCATGTGACACTTAGATTGCACACAGGTGGACTTTATTTAACTAATTGTGTGACTTCTGAAGGTAATTGGTTGCACCAGATCGTATTTAGGGGCTTCAAATACATATGCAAGCACCACTTCTCAGTTTTAGATTTATAAGTAATATAAGTAATTTTTTTCATGTCACTTCACCAATTTGGACTATTTTGTGTATGTACATTACATGAAATCCAAATAAAAATCTATTTAAATTACAGGTTGTAATGCAACAAAATAGGAAAAACGCCAATGGGGATGAATACTTTTGCAAGGCACTGTAAGTTATATTCTTCAAGAATCAATGATTATCATTCCTTTATAAGTCCAAAAATGGATGTAGCTACTGCAGATTGCCCCTTTTTTAAAGCCTGCAGGTATAAAAATGTAGAACTTCCTATCAGCATGTATGAGCCTTTGTCTTATAATAATCAATTTTCCTCCATGGCTCAGGTGGGATCATTCCAGTTGTTTGTGGAGGGCTACAAAGACGCAGACTATTGGCTAAAGCGGTTTGAGGCAGAGCCTCTTCCAGAGAACACCAATCGGCAGCTGCAGCTTCAGTTCGAGAGACTGGTGGTCCTCGACTATATAATCAGGAACACAGGTGTGTGCAAGAAACAGAGAAACTAGTGTTTCTGTATTTCATCGTCAGGAACACCGGTATGTGTGTGTGGAAGGGAGGATGAATAACTGAATTAGATGCATTGTAGCTTGATGCTGTGTTGATGCTTGCAGATCGGGGGAATGACAACTGGCTGTTAAAATACGACTGTCCAATGGACACAGAAAAGAACCGGGTGAGTAGACTTACAAAATACAATTTTAAACGTATGATTTAGACTTGTAGCGTTAGTTTTATAGGAGTTATTAAAGAAAGTGTGAAACTGGAATGTCACATTCTTATTGTCGCTCTCTCCCCCTGTGTGTGTGTGTGTGTGTGTGTGTGTGTGTGTGTGTGTGTGTGTAGGAGACAGACTGGGTGATGGTAAAAGAGCCTATTATCAGACTGGCAGCCATAGACAATGGTCTTGCCTTCCCAATCAAACACCCTGACTCCTGGAGAGCCTGTGAGTGTCTCTCACACACATACGTGTGTGTGTTGAAGTCGGAAGTTTACATACACTTAGGTTGGAGTCATTAAAACTCGTTTTTCAACCACTCCACACATTTCTTGTTAACTAACTACAGTTTTGGCAAGTCGGTCAGGACATCTACTTTGTGCATGACACAAGTAATTTTTCCAACAATTGTTTCATACAGATTATTTCACTTATAATTCACTATCACAATTCCAGTGGGTCAGAAGTTTACATACACTAAGTTGACTGTGCCTTATAACAGCTTGGAAAATTCCAGAAAATTATGTCATGGCTTTAGAAGCTTCTGATAGGCTAATTGACAACATTTGAGTCAATTGGAGGTGTACCTGTGGATGTATTTCAAGGCCTACCTTCAAACTCAGTGCCTCTTTGCTTGACATCATGGGAAAATCAAAAGAAATCAGCCAAGACCTCAGAAAACAATTGTAGACCTCCACAAGTCTGGTTCATCCTTGGGAGCAATTTCCAAACACCTGAAGGTACCACGTTCATCTGTACAAACAATAGTACGCAAATATAAACACAATGGGACCACGTAGCCGTCATACCGCTCAGGAAGGAGATGCCTTCTGTCTCCTAGAGATGAACGCGCTTTGGTGCGGAAAGTGCAAATCAATCCCAGAACAACAGCAAAGGAACTTGTGAAGATGCTGGAGGAAACAGGTACCAAAGTATTTATATCCACAGTAAAATGTGTCCTATATCGACATAGGCTGCTCAGCAAGGAAGCCACTGCTCCAAAACCACCATTAAAAACTCCAGGCTACAGTTTGCAATTGCACATGGGGACAAAGATCATACTTTTTGGAGAAATGTTCTCTGGTCTGATGAAACAAAAATAGAACTGTTTGGCCATAATGGCCATCGTTATGTTTGGAGGAAAAAGGGGAGGCTTGCAAGCCGATGAACACCATCCCAACCGTGAAGCACGGGGGTGGCAGCATCATGTTGGGGGTGCTTTGCTGCAGGAGAGACTGGTGCACTTCACAAAATAGATGGCATCATGAGGCAGGAAAATTATGTGGAAATATTGAAGCAACATCTCAAGACATCAGTCAGGAAGTTAAAGCTTGGTCGCAAATGGGTCTTCCAGATGGACAATGACCCCAAACATACTTCCAAAGTTGTGGCAAAATGGCTTAAGGACAACAAAGTCAAGGTATTGGAGTGGCCATCACAAACCCCTGACCTCAAACCCATAGAAAATTTGTGGGCAGAACTGAAAAAACATGTGCGAGCAAGGAGGCCTACAAACCTGACTCAGTTACACCATCTCTGTCAGGAGGAATGGGCCACAATTCACCCAACTTGTGGGAAGGTTGTGGAAGGCTACACGAAATGCTTGACCTAAGTTAAACAATTTAAAGGCGACACACTCAATAAGTATTTAGTATCGTGTAAACCTCTGACCCACTGGGAATGTGATGAAAGAAATAAAAGCTGAAATAAATCATTCTCTCTACTATTATTCTGACCTTTCACATTCTTAAAATAAAGTGGTGATCCTAACTGACCTAAGACAGGGAATTTGTACTAGGAATAAATGTCAGGAATTGTAAAAAAATATATATATATTTTTAAATGCATTTGGCTAAGGTGTATGTAAACTTCCGACTTCAACTGTATGAGAGGAACCCACACTACTTCATTCCTCTTCTCTGTAGATCCATTCTACTGGGCGTGGTTATCTCAGGCTAAGGTTCCTTTCTCTGAGGAGATTAGGGACCTGGTTCTGCCAAAACTGATCGACCCCACCTTCATCAAAGACCTGGAGGAAGACCTCTACCAACTCTTTAAGGTTAGCAGGGGGTTTAATTTGCCTGGCCCCAGATCTGTTTGTGCTGTCCATAAGAGTTGGCAGAAATACAAACAGATCTGGGGCCAAGGTTTTCATGGCCTTGATGTCACTTGACGTCACAACAAAGTTCTACTCTACTCCATTCTGTCCTCCTCACAACACTTCTTGCATCATGCCAGCGTTATTAAAGTGACGTCTTGTCCTGTGTTCTCTACAGAAGGATCCAGGCTTTGACAGAGCACAGTTCCACAAACAGATAGCTGTGATGAGAGGACAGGTGAGTTGGTGGGGGAATACCTAGACATCTGAACAGTGTCAGTATTTGTCATTGGCCTCCTACTCAAATCAAATCGTGTTGGTCACATACACATATTTAGCAGATGTTATTGTGGGTGTAGCGATATGCTTGTGTTCCTAGCGCCAACAGTGCAGTAGTATCTAACAATTCACAACAATACACACAAATCTAAAAGTAAAAAAATGGAATTAGGAAATATATAAATATTAGGACGAGCAATGTCGGAGTGGCATCGACTAAAATACAGTAGAATAGAATACAGTATATACATATGAAATGAAGAAAACATTGTGTAAACATTATTAAAGTGACTAGTGTTCCATGTATATAGGGCAGCAGCCTCTAGGGTGCAGGGTTGAGTAACCGGTGGTAGTCGGCTAGTGATAGCTATTTAACAGTCTGATGGCCTTGAGATCACTATGGTGTTGAAGGCAGAGCTATAGTCAATGAACAGCATTCTTACATAGGTATTCCTCTTGTCCAGATGGGATTGTGTAGTGTGATGGTGATTGCATCGTCTGTGGATCTATTGGGGCGGTATGCAAATTACAGTGGGTCTAGGGTTTCAGGTAGATGTGATATGATCCTTAAATAGCCTCTCAAAGCACTTCATGATGACAGAAGTGAGTGCTACAGGGCAATAGTCATTTAGTTCAGTTACCTTTGCTTTCTTGGGTACAGGAACAATGGTGGACATCTTGAAGCAAGTGGGGACAACAGACTGGGACAGGGAGAGATTGAATATGTCCATAAACACTCCAGACAGCTGGTCTACACATGCTCTGAGGACGCGGCTAGGGATGCCGTCTGGGCCGGCAGCCTTGCAAGGGTTAACACGATTAAGTCTTACTCATGTCGGCCATGGAGAACGAGAGCCCACAGTCCTGGGGTGAGCCGCGTCGGTGGCACTGTGTTATCCTCAGTGGGCAAAGAAAGTGTTTAGCTTGTCCCGGGAGCAAGACGCCGGTGTCCGCGACGTGGCTGGTTATCCTTTTGTAGTCCGTGATTGTCTGTAGACCCTGCCACACACGTCTCGTGTCTGAACCGTTGAGTTGCGACTCCACTTTCTCTGTACTGACGTTTTGCCTGTTACACTAAGTGTGTGATGCTGAAGCTGTGTTTCTGTCACCAGATCTTGATTATGTAAATGTTTCTGTGTGTGTTTGCCTCCATCTGTTTGTGTAAACCTGTGCTGAAGCTCCGTATGTCTACCACCAGATCTTGAACCTGAGCCAGGCCCTGAAGGAGCATAAGACCCCCCTACAACTGGTCCAGATGCCCCCAGTCATAGTGGAGACAGCCAGAGCACCACAGAGAGCCAATAGTGAGTCCTACACACAGAGCTTCCAGAGCAGGAAACCCTTCTTTACCTGGTGGTAGAGGAGGATGCCAAGTAGAAGAGGAGGTAAGAGGGGGAGAGACTCGAGATGGAGGAAGACTGTATAGCACTGGAGCAGAAAGAGAGGATAGTGAGAAGCGAGACAGATGAAGAGGGAAGAGTAGGGAGGAAGAATGGACCAGATTGAGAGACTGCAGAGGAGGAAGAAGAGCACTGTTCAAAAACCTCTGCCTTCAGTTTCATCAGCCAATAAAGCTCTTCCCTGCTCATAGCCAATAGGAAGCCAGATATGTTTATACCTTCCCTGGACCCCATCAGACACAGTTGTGCTGTGACTACAGACATAAGAGAGAGAGAGTAGTGTCAACATTCTGTGTCTTACAAATGATATTTTTAAATAAATATAAAGGGGTAAAGAATGTTATGTTAAGACAGTTGGGTAGCCCTGCACTGGTAGTTGGCTGAAAGAGATGATTATAAAGACCCAAAACTGTGAAAGACTCCCACTGTGGCAGAGGTTAGGTTCCCATTGCCAACTGATGGTTGTATTTATTGTAGCGTTCTCCTTCAGTGACTAGTTAATACTTTTTTTTTTTTTACTATCATTACAAAATGTCTAAATATGGTAGTCCAATCAAATTCAAGTGCACAGAATATCTTTTTACCTAAGGTTAAACATTTTAGCCCCAATTGGTCACTTTCCTTACCAAGTTACAGCCTTCTAGCATCTCTTATGGCCACTGAAGCATGACATTACCATGAACAGTATGGCCTGTAGCTAGCAAGTAGAGAAGAAGTCAAGTGTCCTGATATTTGTAGCTATAATCTTTATGGTCTGTTAGGGTTGCAACATTCCAGTAACTTTCTCAAAGTTCCTAGGTTTTTCAGAAATCGTGGTTGGAAAATTACGGATTTCCTGCTGTTACGCTTCTGATTCCAGGAGTCTTCCAACCAGAAAATCTAGGAATGTTGTGAAAGTTACTGTAATTTTGCAATCCTATGGTGATATGTATGCATGTATGCTGCGGTCAGACATTCAGCATTTTGGGTCTTATTTGAATGAGTGTCTTCCTTTGACCCAGAAGAGCCTGACCACAGGAGGTTGGTGGCACCTTAATTGGGGAGGGCGGGCTGGTGGTAATGGCCGGAGCGGAATCAGTAGAATGGTATCAAATACTTCTGAAACATAGTTCCCAGGCGCCATTCCATTTACTCCATTCCAGCCATTATTATGAGCTGTCCTCCCCTCGGCAGCCTCCACTGAGCCTGACTGAAGTAGCCTGGTTAAACCAGAATGAACATAGCGCTCACCATTGTTTCACTTCATGAGTGCAGTGTTAAATATGGGTTAACCAGGCTATGACAGAAGGGCCACTTTACAGGTGGTACTAACTACTCATACTGAGATTGAAGTTTGTACTGCAGATTGAACTGGGCCATTTTCATTATGGCACACCGTGGGAAAATGTTTTGCAACAGAAAACAAAAATAAGCATGTGTTATTGGACAAGGCCAGATGGTACCTTCTGATTTCACTCCTTTTTGGACACTTTTCTTTCATTTTGTGCCTACTGAACATTAACCAGGTAACCGTGATTGTTGTGTTACGGGCATCTGCATGTGAGCAGCCCTGTGGCGCCACCTATGGGACGACTGCAATGTACTGTCTCAGAAACGCACATTGCCTGTTTCCTCACATCTTGTTTATGTAAATGTACATTTCCTGCTGTAGTAACCAAACTGATGTATTGTATTGACAATGCACAGGAGGTTGGTGGCAACTTAATTGGAGGGGCTCGTGGTAATGGATGGAGCGGAATGGGTGGAATGGTATCAAATACATGGTTTCCATGTGTTTGATGCCATTTCATTTACTCCGTTCCAGCCATTATGAGCTGTCCTCCCCTCCGCAGCCTCCACTGATACGATTTGTACTGTATGTAATGTATTAAAGAATGAAATGCATAAAGAATTGTACTATTCCATTATCAAGGTTTCTTGTACTTTTCTTGTCTCATACGTTGCATCCTGATTTTCTACCCTTCTCCCAAAGTGTGCACTTGCACACTTTTCTAACACGATTTAGCAATCGTGGAAACTCAATCCAGCCCATGCTTACACCAATCACATGTTTTTAAATCCATGACCGGGAGTGTCCAATTGCTGAATTCTAGAGCGGGAGGAGAATTGGGAGGCAGACTTGGTTTATTTATTTGAAAGGAATATTGATAAAATCAGGTCATTATTATGCATCGACTTCATCTTAGCCTACTATTTCCAGGTAAACACCAGATAAAAAGGCAGGCAGATAAATAAAGCGTTACCTTTTCGGTCTGCTGGTGTATGTCATTACACAGTTCAGTCGTGGACACTTGTGGCGGGCGAGCCACAGAAGAGTTCTGTTATTCTCTGTCTCATTTTAACACGATCTGAAAGTTTTATAGAGAACCAAGGAGTTGTTTGATTTTTTTTTATATATAATTTTTTTAACTTTTTTTTTTTTTACTGAAGATTGTGTTTGTTTCATATGATTGTGTTTAGCTTTTTGTGTTGTTTTTCATGTATAGTGTAATTAATGTGTATATGGTTGTGTAATTCGTGTGTGTGTATATAGACGGGTATAGTGTAATTGTTGATGTGTTCATGCAGGGCTCATCTGTGAAAGAGACCATGGTTAAAAATGTAAAAATCAGTATGACTGTGCAGCTGAGCTAGCTGGCTTCTGATGCCGTTGGTTTCTGAGTAGAAACTGGTCTAAAATGTCAAGCGACACAAGCTCTACTGAGAGCCTGTGTGTGTACAAAAGGGGGAAACAGCAGCTCTACTGAGAGCCTGTGTGTGTACAAAAGAGGGAAAGAGCAGCTCTACCTAGAAAGTCTAAATGTTGACTTTCTTCTAAATCTCTCCTTTCCAGTTGAAATCAACTCATTTTCCTTTACTTTCTTTCTGTTGATGCACCTTGACATTTATGGTTTAAGGTTTGGTACGTGATGCTCATATGCAGTGCGGAAGAGTCACATGAGACAACGAGTGTTTGGAACAACAGAGGCCATCAAATCTCCAGTTCCCTATCTTGTAGATCCAGTTTAAAATCAAATTGTATTAGTCACATGCGCCGAATACAACAGGTGTAGACCTTACAGTGAAATGCTTACCTACGAGCTCCTAACCAACAATGCAGTTAAAAAAACAACATAAGAATAAGAGATAAAAGTAACAAGTAATTAAAGAGTAGCAGTAAAATAACAATAGCAAGACTATATACAGGGGGGTACCGATACAGAGTCAATGTGCGGGGGCACCGGTAAGTTGAGGTAGTGTGTACATGTAGGTAGAGTTATTGAAGTGACTATGCATAGATGACGACAGAGAGTAGCAGTGGTGTAAAGAGGGGTGGGGGTGGGGCACAGCAAATAGTCTGGGTAGCCATTTGATTAGATGTTCAGGAGTCTTATGGCTTGGGGGTAGAAGCTGTTTAGAAGCCTCTTGGACCTAGACATGGCGCTCCGTTGCCGCTAACTGTGCGGTAGCAGAGAGAACAGTCTATGACGAGGGTGGCTGGAATCTTTGACAATTTTTAGGGCCTTCCTCTGACACCGCTTGGTATAGAGGACCTGGATGGCAAGAAGCTTGGCCCCAGGGATGTTCTGGGCCATTCGCACTACCCTCTGTAGTAACTTGCAGTCGGAGGCTGAGCAGTTGCCATAACAGGCAGTGATGCAACCAGTCAGGATGCTCTCGATGGTGCAGCTGTAGAACCTTTTGAGGATCTGAGGACCCATTCCAAAACTTTTCGTGTACATATATGTGTACATTATATATACATACATACACATACAGTTGAATTCGGAAGTTTACATACACCTTAGCCAAATGCATTTAAACTCAGTTTTTCACAATTTCTAACATTTAATCCCAGTAAAAAGTCCCTGTTTTAGGTCAGTTAGGATCATCACTTTATTTTAAGAATGTGAAATGTCAGAATAATAGTAGAGAATGATTTATTTCAGCAATTATTTATTTCATCACATTCCCAGTGGGTCAGAAGTTTACGTACACCCAATTAGTATTTGGTAGCATTGCCTTTAAATTGTTTAACTTGGGTCAAACGTTTCGGGAAGCCTTCCACAAGCTTCTCACAATAAGTTGGGTGAATTTTGGCCCATTCTTCCTGACAGAGCTGGTGTAACTGAGTCAGGTTTGTAGGCCTCCTTGCTCGCACACGCTTTTTCAGTTCTGCCCACAAATTGCCTATAGGATTGAGATCAGGGCCTTGTGATGGCCACTCCAATACCTTGACTTGGCTGTCCTTAAGCCATTTTGCCACAACTTTGGAAGTATGCTTGGGGTCATTGTCCATTTGGAAGATCCATTTGCAACCAAGCTTTAACTTCCTGACTGATGTCTTGAGATGTTGCTTCAATATATACACATAATTATCCTGCCTCATGAAGCCATCTATTTTGTGAGTTGCATCAGGCCTTCCTGCAGCAAAGCACCCTCACAACATGATGCTGCCACCCCCGTGTTTCACGGTTGGGATGGTGTTCTTCGGCTTGCAAGCTTCCCCATTTTTCCTCCAAACATAACGATGGTCATTATGGCCAAACAGTTCTATTTTTGTTTCATCAGACCAGAGGACATTTCTCCAAAAAGTACGATCTTTGTCCCCATGTGCAGTTGCAAACCGTAGTCTGTTTTTTTTATGGCAGTTTTGGAGCAGTGGTTTCTTCCTTGCTGAACAGCCTTTTAGATTATGTCGATATAGGACTCGTTTTACTGTGGATATAGATACTTTTGTACCTGTTTCCTCCAGCATCTTCACAAGGTCCTTTGCTGTTGTTCTGGGATTGATTTGCAATTCTCGCACCATAGTACGTTCATCTCTAGGAGACAGAACGCGTCTCCTTCCTGAGCGGTATGACAGCTGCATGGTCCCATGGTGTTTATACCTGCGTACTATTGTTTGTACAGATGAACGTGGTACCTTCAGGCATTTGGAAATTGCTCCCAACGATGAACCAGACTTGTGGAGGTCTACAATTGTTTTTCTGAGGTCTTGAGTGATTTCTTTTGATTTTCCCATGATGTCAAGCAAAGAGGCACTGAGTTTGAAGGTAGGCCTTGAAATACATCCACAGTACACCAACAATTGACTCAAATGGTGTCAATTAGCCTATCAGAAGCTTCTAAAGCCATGACATTCTTTTCTGGAATTTTCCAAGCTGTTTAAAGGCACAGTCAAATTAGTGTATGTAAACGTCTGACCCACTGGAATTGTGATACAGTGAAATAATCTGTCTGTAAACAATTGTTGGAAAAATGACTTGCACAAAGTAGATGTCCTAACCGACTTGCCGAAACTATTGTTTGTTCACAAGAAATTTGTGGAGTTGTTGAAAAATGAGTTTTAATGACCCCAACCTAACTGTATGTAAACATCCAACTTCAACTTTGTATATATATACACTGCTCAAAAAAATAAAGGGAACACTAAAATAACACATCCTAGATCTGAATGAATGAAATATTCTTATTAAATACTTTTTTCTTTACATAGTTGAATGTGCTGACAACAAAATCACACAAAAATTATCAATGGAAATCAAATTTATCAACCCATGGAGGTCTGGTTTTGGAGTCACACTCAAAATTAAAGTGGAAAACCACATTACAGGCTGATCCAACTTTGATGTAATGTCCTTAAAACAAGTCAAAATGAGGCTCAGTAGTGTGTGTGGCCTCCACGTGCCTGTATGACTTCCCTACAACGCCTGGGCATGCTCCTGATGAGGTGGCAGATCGTCTCCTGAGGGATCTCCTCCCAGACCTGGACTAAAGCATCCGCCAACTCCTGGACAGTCTGTGGTGCAACGTGACGTTGGTGGATGGAGCGAGACATGATGTCCCAGATGTGCTCAATTGGATTCAGGTCTGGGGAACGGGCGGGCCAGTCCATAGCATCAATGCCTTCCTCTTGCAGGAACTGCTGACACACTCCAGCCACATGAGGTCTAGCATTGTCTTGCATTAGGAGGAACCCAGGGCCAACCGCACCAGCATATGGTCTCACAAGGGGTCTGAGGATCTCATCTCGGTACCTAATGGCAGTCAGGCTACCTCTGGCGAGCCCATGGAGGGCTGTGCTGTCCCCCAAAGAAATGACACCCCACACCATGACTGACCCTCCGCCAAACCGGTCATGCTGGAGGATGTTGCAGGCAGCAGAACGTTCTCCACGGCGTCTCCAGACTGTCACGTCTGTCACATGTGCTCAGTGTGAACCTGCTTTCATCTGTGAAGAGCACAAACCTTCTTGCCACAGCTCGCATTGATGTGCCATCCTGGATGAGCTGCACTACCTGAGCCACTTGTGTGGGTTGTAGACTCCGTCTCATGCTACCACTAGAGTGAAAGCACCGCCAGCATTCAAAAATGACCAAAACATCAGCCAGGAAGCATAGGAACTGAGAAGTGGTCTGTGGTCACCACCTGCAGAACCACTCCTTTATTGGGGGTGTCTTGCTAATTGCCTATAATTCCTACCTGTTGTCTATTCCATTTACACAACAGCATGTGAAATTTATTGTCAATCAGTGTTGCTTCCTAAGTGGACAGTTTGATTTCATAGAAGTGTGATTGACTTGGAGTTACATTGTGTTGTTTAAGTGTTCCCTTTATTTTTTTGAGCAGTGTATATATATATAACCTTTATTTAACTAGGCAAGTCAGTTAAGAACAAATTCTTATTTACAATGACGGCCTACCCCGGCCAAACCCGGACGATGCTGTGCCAATTGTGCACCGCCCTATGGGACTCCCAATCACGGCCGAATGTGATAGCGCCTCTTGCGCTGAGAAGCAGTGCCTTAGACCGCTGCGCCACTCGGGAGCCCAGCTGGGCCCTCCGCCGTGAACAACTCCTGCAGCTGACACAGAGTCACGGTCACCTGTTTACCCACGGTAAATAAATTGCATACATAATTGGCAGTTTTATTTAATTTGACTCTTTTCAACCAGGTAAGTCATTGAGAAGTAAGAACACATTCTCTTTTACAATAACTACAGCTGGCAGATTGAATGATTCCTAACCTTGATGCTTACCCTAACCTCACCTCCTTAGTTCTAACCTTACCTTAAAAACCTTCACCTGTCAATCCCTGTGCTGAACCTTTACCTTTGGATCTGCCGACTGAATATCCACATCTTAAATAATAACAACCTCACCCCGTCAGAGATGTTCCCTGAGCCCGCCTTCCTACTCCTCCACTCTGGCAGACACCACAGTGTGGAGGGCCCCACCACCGTGGAGGAGGGAGATGGAGATGCTGCCTCCGCATCCATCCTCCCCAGGGGAGAGACACCAAGAGTGGTGAGAAGATCCCGCCAGATGGGCCTACCTGTGGAGGATATGAAAGGTTAGCGTTAAGGGCTAGCACTCACTCGTTGCATTTGCATAGTTTTTCTTGTGAGTTTGTTTCTAGGGGCAACTTGATTTTACTCAGAGGAATCACTGTGCCAGTTACAGACTTAGGATGGTGTGACTGAAGCATGTCCTGGCCAAGGAGAAACTCTGGGCCTTTATTTGTTTACTGGCCAGGTTATGGTTTAGGAAAAACTCCAGGCCCTTTGTAAGGGAAACACGGTGGGGTGCAAGGCAAGCTGCTGCCAGTCTACCTGTCCTTGATTGTTTATTCCTGCTTTGAGGAGCAGAGAGAGGAACCCGGTCCATCCGGTCCCAATGACTATTACACTGCAGATGGTAAGAACCAGTCTACTGATGCAGTAACTCTGGTAAGAACCAGTCTACCGATACAGTAACTCTGGTAAGAACCAGTCTACCGATACAGTAACTCTGGTAAGAACCAGTCTACCGATACAGTAACTCTGGTAAGAACCAGTCATCTAATTAAGTCTGCTTGGTCACACATGAAGAACTGGCACAGTGGCAGGCAGTGTAATGGTATTAGCAGAGTTATGTAAGGTACAGTAGTTACCTGGCTGTGTCACTAGGTCAACTGTAGCCTACTGGAGGAAAGTAGGGCTCCGCTCCAATATCCATACTAGAATTCCGTTTAAAAAGCATGCCCAATACATTGCTCCAGTTTAAGTTGTATGTTAGTGTGGTTATTTGGAATGTAGCCATTCTCTCTCTTCACCATATGGAATTATAAAGCATTTGATCTAATTCAGTTAATTCAGATTGTATGATAGGCCTATCTACTGTGTTTCTGTTGAGGTTCTAGAATAGACGGCAACCTGAGAAAGTCACTTTAGAATGTTATGCACCGAAGGTGACACACATCAATAATGTAATTGAAATGCTGCACTAAGTAAAATATTGCATTAACCCTTGAACTGTCTCTTCTTGAAAAACTCTTCTTGAAAAACAATTCACCTTAAAATTCCTATTACTAACAACAAAATAAGAGCTTCCCATAATTTTTTTTCTCCCAACTTCATGTTTATTTTGGAAATAACAAGAGTTCTACTAGGATGTTGAGTCAAAAGAAGGTCATACCAGCAATGCCATATTAGAATGGCAATTTGCATAGCATTTGTGACCGACCACCTCGATTTGAAAGTGTTTTTTACATAGGATAAGAGATTCAGAGCTAGAAAATAGTATATCATACACTGCAGTTGAGGAACAAATGGGAAAGTAATTCTGCTTTTAATGTTGATAAACTTGTAACCCCACTTTTGAGAAAATGGCGTTTGAATATTTTGGTACACCTACTGGAGACCTCTTCTTTTGCTACACCCATTCAGAATCGTTCACACCCTCTTAAGCCTTAGCCCCACCAATCTCTTTAATGATTCACATATGAGGCCATGTGCTAAACAGTGAGTACGGTAGTTTTCTAACAAAAGATTTCAAGAGTAGAGGCCAGTTTATCCTGTCTAGGACAGACGTTCCGCTAGCGGTACCCCCCCAACATTCCACTGAAAAGGCAGCGCGGGAAATTCAAAAATATTTTTTTGAAATATTTAACTTTCACACATTAACAAGTCCAATACAGCAAATGAAAGATAAACATCTTGTGAATCCAGCCAACATGTCCGATTCTTAAAATGTTTTACAGCAAAAACACAACATATATTTATGTTAGCTCACCACCAAATCCAGACATTTTTTCACAGCAAAGATAGCTTTCACAAAACCCACAAATAGAGATAAAATTAATCACTAACCTTTGAACATCTTCATCAGATGAGTCATATGACATCATGTTACACAATACATTTATGTTTTGTTCGATAATGTGCATATATATATATATATATATAAAAAATCTCAGTTTACATTGGCGCGTTACGTGCAATAATGTTTTGATTCCAAAACATCCGGTGATTTTGCAGAAATACTCATAATAAACATTGATAAAAGATGCAAGTGTTATTCACAGAATTAAAGATAAACTTATCCTCTATGCAACCGCTGTATCAGATTTTTTTTTAAACGTAAAAAAAATAAATAATCTGAGAACGGCGCTCAGAGCACAATCCAGCCAAAGAAATAGTCGCCATTTTGGCGTCAACAGAAGCTACAAAAACACTATAAATATGCACTTACCTTCGAATAACTTCATCAGAAGGCACTCCCAGGATTCCCAGTTCGACAATAAATGACTGATTTGTTCCATAAAGTTCCATAAAGCCCATCATTTAGCCATTTGTTGTTAGCATGTTCAGCCCAGTAATCCATTTTCATGACGCACGAGCAATCCCTCCAGACAAAAACTCAAAAAGTTCCGTTACAGGTCGTAGAAACAAGTCAAATGATGTATGCAATCCATATTTAGGATGTTTTTAACATTAATCATCAATAAGGATCCAACAGGAGAACTTCATTGTCTGAAGAAAGAGCATTGGAACGAGAGCACTCTCTCTCGTGAGCGCGCACAATGAGACTGAGAATTTCTGCAGACCACTCAGTAAAATAGCTCCTATGAGCCCCTCCTTTATAGTAGAATCATATAACCAAAATCTACAGACGGTGACATCTAGTGGAAGCCCTAGGAAGTGTTTGCACATCCATAACTAAAAGGGGTATCATTTGGCACTGTTTTGAAAATAGAGTTCTCACTTCCTGTTTGGATTTCTTCTCAGGTTTTTGTTTGCCATATGAGTTATGTTATACTTACAGACATAATTCAAACAGTTTTAGAAACGTCAGAGTGTTTTCTATACAATAGTAATAATAATATGCATGTATTACCTTCTGGGACAGAGTAGGAGGAAATTCCGTTTGGGCACGCAATTCGTTCAAAGTGGAAATGCTGCCCCCTGTCCCGAAGAAGATTTATACTACTTCTATCGACATATCTGTATACAGTTGTCGCAGTGACATCATGAACATTCTATTGTCGTCCAACATCAAACATGTCATTATGAAAAAGGCTACATGACATCATGCAGCCTGGGGGTCCGAAATAGAATAACTAGTGTTTTTTAACACCAATAAACCCATCTGTTCGAAAATGTATTTTGAATATGTCAATCTAGCAAACCAGGCAACTAAAATGACATTTTACCCCTTTTTTGTGATATCCAATTGGTAGTTACAGTCTTGTCCCCATCGCTGTAACTCCAGTACGGACTCAGGAGAGGCGAAGGTTTCGGAGGACGCATGGCTTTCGTCATGACCCCGCCAAGCCGCACTGCTTCTTGACACACTGCTCACTTAACCCGGAAGCCAGTCGCACCAATGTGTCAGAGGAAGCAACCATGTCAGCGTGCATGCGCCCGGCCCATCACAGGAGTCGTTAGAACGCAATCGGACAAAGACATCCCGGCCGGCCAAACCCTCCCTTAACCCAGACGACGCTGGGCCAATTGTGCGCCGCCTCATGGGTCTCCAGGTCGTGGATGGCTGCAACATAGCCCGGGATCTAACCCGAATCTGTAGTGACACCGCTAGCATTGCGATGCAGTGCCTTAGAGACCGGGCAACAACCTCTCCCTCAAAGTCAGTGAAACAAAGGAGCTGATCGTGAATTGCAGGAAACGGAGGGCTGAGCACACCACCATTCACATCAACAGGGCTCTAGCTGAGCGGGCCGAAAGCTTCAAGTTTCTCTGTGTCAACATCACTAAAGATCCATCATGGTCCAAACAAACCAACAAAGTCGTGAAGAGGGCACAACAATGCCTCTTCCTTGCAGGAGTCTGAAAAGATTTGTCATGGGCTCTCAGATCCTGAAAAAGTCCTACAGCTGCACCATTGAGAGCATCTTGACTGGCTGCATCACTGCTTCGTATGGAAACTGCTTGGCATCCAACGGCAAGGCGCTACAGAGGGTAGAGCGGATGGCCCAGGTCCTCTATACCAGGCGGTGTCAGAGGAAGGCCCTAAAAATTGTCAAAGACTCCAGCCACCCAAGTCATAGACTGTTCTCTCTGCTACCGCACGGCAAGCGGTACCGATGCTCCAAGTCTGGAACCAACAGGACTCTGAACAGCTTCTACCCCAAGCCATAAGACTACTAAATAGTTCGTTAAATATAGAAGTTAACCAAATAGCTACCCAGACTATTTGCATTTACCCTTTTTGTGCAAAAAAAATTGTACAGAAGAGCGCAGTGACTTTCAACATGGCACTGTCATAGGATACCACCTTTCCAACAAGTAATTTTGTCACATTTCTGCCCTGCTAGAGCTTCCCCGGTCAACTGTAAGTGCTGTTATCGTGAAGTGGAAATGTCTAGGAGCAACAACGACTCAGCCGTGAAGTGATAGGCCACACAAACTCACAGAAAGGGACCGCCGGGTGCTGAAGCGCATAGCACGTACAATTAGTGTGTCCTCGGTTGCAACACTCACTACCCAGTGAGTGTTGGAGCAGGGAAAAACGTTCTCTGAAGTAATGAATCACACTTCCCCATCTGGCAGTCCGACGGACGTATCTGGGTTTGGCGTATGCAAAGAGAACGCTACCTGCCTGAATGCATAGTGCCAACTGTAAAGTTTGGTGGAGAAGGAATAATGGTCTAGGGCTGTTTTTCATGGTTCGTGCTAGGCCCCCTTAGTTCCAGTAAAAGGAAATCTTACTGCTACAGCATACAATGACATTCTAGACGATTCTGTGCTTCCAACTTTGTGGCAACAGTTTGGGGAAAGCCCTTTCCTGTTTCAGCATGACATTGCCCCTGTGCACAAAGCAAGTTCCATACAAAAATGGTTTGTCAAGACTGGTGTGGAAGATCTTGACTGGCCTGCACAGAGCCCTGACCTCAACCCCATCGAACACCTTTGGGATGAATTGGAACACCGAAAAGCCAGGCCTAATCGCCCAACATCATTGCCCGACCTCACTAATGCTCGTGGCTGAATGGAAGCAAGTCCGCACAGCAATGTTCCACCATCTAGTGGAAAGCCTTTCCAGAAGAGTGGAGGCTGTAGTAGCAGCAAACGGGGAACCAACTCCATATTAACCTCTAATTCCTCCCAAACCCGGATCCGGGAGCACCCCCCACAGTAAAAAAGCTGACTAGCATAGCCTAGCATAGCGTCACAAGTAAATACTAGCATCTAAATATCATTAAATCACAAGTCCAAGACACCAGATGAAAGATACACATCTTGTGAATCCAGCCATCATTTCTGATTTTTATTTTTCCACCATTTTTTTCCTGCATGGGTAGCTATCACAATTTCGACCAAATAAAGATATATATAGCCACTAACCAAGAAACAACTTCATAAGATGACAGTCTGATAACATATTTATTGTATAGCATATGTTTTTTTAGAAAAATGTGCATATTTCAGGTATAAATCACAGTTCTACATTGCAGCTGCAATCTGAAATAGTGCCGAAGCTGCCAGAATAATTACAGAGACCAACGTCAAATACCTAATTACTCATCTTAAAACATTTCTGAAAAATACACAGCGTACAGCAAATGAAAGCCCAACATCTTGTGAATCCAGCCAATATGTCAGATTTTTTAAGTGTTTTACAGCGAAAACACAATATAGCATTATATTAGCGTAGCACAATAGCCAGAAACACAAGCAATTTACCAGCAGCAAAGGTTAGCGATCGTAACAATCCAGCAAAAGATATATAATTTTTGACTAACCTTGATAAACTTCATCAGATGACAGTCCTGTAACATCATATTACACAATGCATATAGGTTTTGTTCGAAAATGTGCATATTTAGCAGCACAAATCGTGGCTATACAATGTGATCAGTAGCAAAAGTTCATGCATTCTGGCCGGCGCCATCTTGGAAAGGCACCTAATCTAATCAATAAATAATCGTAAACTTGACTAAAAAATACAGGTTGGACAGCAAAGGAAAGATGCATTAGTTATTAATGCAACCGCTGAGTTAGATTTTTAAAATTAACGTTACTAGACATACAGTGTGTGTTACAGCCAGACTAGTGCCGCAATTAATGGCGGACAAATCCATTTACATTTTTCCACATAAATACGGAATAACATCATAAATAGCTCTTACTTTTGGACGAGCTTCCATCAGAATCTTGGGCAAGTTGTCCTTTGTCCAAAAGAATCGTTGCTTGGTTGTAAAACGTCGTCTTCAACTTCGGAATTAGCAGCTAACATTAGCTATGTGGCCACAACATGCCCAAATGTTCAAAGCGCAATACTAAGGAAATTCCGAAAATAGCAATATACTCGCATAAACTGATATAACTCGGTTTAAAATAACTTCGTTATGATGTTTCTAACACCTATATCGAATTAAATTACAGACGGATATAGATAAGGCCGATAACTGAGCGTTTCAAAATGCCATCCTGAGGTCTTGCTTTGCGCAATGACGAACGTCGAAAAGAGAGCTCCCTTCGTTCCTTGGCCTTTTATAAGGTTTGAGATCTACGTAGACACCCCATTCCACTTCTCATTGGTTACTGACATCCAGGGGAAGGCGGGTGCAGTTCATGTCGACCCATAGGATACATACAGAGCTTTAAACTGATCTGAGAACAGAGCCTCGTTTTCAGACCTTCGCAGTTCCTGTCATGAATCTCGCTGCAGAAAGAGTTCTGGTTCACCCACAGACATAATTCAAACGGTTTTAGAAACTAGAGATTGTTTTCTATCCAATAGTAATAATAATATGCATATTGTACGAGCAAGAATTGAGTACGAGGCAGTTTAATTTGGGAACGATAAATGTCGAAGTTGAAACAGCACCCCCTGTAGTGTCAAGAGTTAATGCCCATCATTTTGGAATGAGATGTTCGACCAGCAGGTGACCACTTACTTTTGGTCATGTAGTGTATAACCCTCAGTGACCTTGTACCCCTTGTTAATAACCATGTTATCGTTACTCATTGTGTATCTATTATTACATGTTTTACTTTTTTATTATTTCTCTATTTTCTTTCTCTCTGCATTGTTGGTAATCATTTCAATGTTAACCCACACCTGTTGTTTACGAAGCATGTGACAAATACATTTGATTTGATGCGACCTTTCTTAAGCCTAGGTGTCCCGCTAGCGAAACTGGTGAAACTGGAGGGCGCGCAATTCAAATAAATAATCATAAAAATAATGGATATTAAACATTTAGGAACATACAAGTGTCTTATATCGGTTAAAAGATTACATTCTTGTTAATCTAACTGCACTGTACGATTTACAGAGAAAGCATGCATGCGATTGTTTGAGGACGGCGCCCCACATCAAAATAGTTTTCCTCCGGTTTCAGAAATTCACAAATAGCGATTAAATATTCACTTACTTTTTGAAAATCTTCCTCTGATTTGTCATTCAAAGGGTCCCAGCTACAACATGTTGTGTCGTTTTGTTAGATAAAATCCTTCTTTATATCCCAAAAAGTCTGTTTAGTTGGCACCATCGATTTGAGTAATCCACTCGTTCAACATGCCAAGATAGGAATCCGAAAATCTTCCCCTAAACTTTGTTTCAACAAGTTAAAATACGTTTCTATTTAATCGTCAGATACCCTAAAATGTAATTAAACTATAATATTTTATACGGAAGGAAGTATGTTCAATAGGAAAACGATATTAGCAGGTGCGTGTCCTCTTCCTCGCGCGCATACACAAATTTCCACGTCTATCCCTGTGGTAAAACGTATTATTCTTCCTCGTTTTGGAAGAAACAAGCCTGAATCCTTTAACATAGACTGCTGACACCCAGTGGAAGCCATAGGATTTGCATCCTGAGAGCTAGATTTCAGAATATACCCCACTGTAAGGGCATGGGCTCTCAAAACAAAATTAATTCCGGTGGGTTTTTCTTTGGATTTTCTCCTACCATATCTATTGTGTTATCGTCTCCTACATTATTTTAATATTTCTACAACCTTCAAAGTGTCTTCTTTCCAATGGTACCAATTATATGCATATCCTGGCTTCACGGTCTGAGCAACAGGCAGTTTACTTTGGGCACGTCAGTCAGGTGGAAATTGATTAAAAAAAGGACAATAGCCCTAACAACTGTTAAGTCTGAATATTGATGAATTGACCCCATATGTCATGAAATGTGGTTTAATATATATTATAATATAGTGTGTTGTCAACAATTCAATCATTCAATCATGGGGCGGCAGGTAGCCTAGTGGTTAGAGCGTTGGACTAATAACTGAAAGGTTGCAAGATCCAATCCCTGAGCTGACAAGGTAAAAATATGTTGTTCTGGCCCTGAACAAGGCAGTTAACCCACTGTTCCTAGGCTGTCACTGAAAATAAGAATTTGTTCTTAACTGACTTGCCTAGTTACATAAAGGTAAAAAAAATGCACAGATAGAACTCCAGTAATTATGCTGCAATTGTTTATGTGTCGGGGGGCTAGGGTCAGTCTGTTATATCTGGAGTATTTCTCCTGTCTTATCCGGTGTCCTGTGTGAATTTAAGTATGCTCCCTCTAATTCTCTCTCTTTCTCTTCTCTCAGAGGACCTGAGCCCGAGGACCATGCCTCAGGACTACTTGGCCTGATGACTCCTTGCTGTCCCCAGTCCACCTGGTTGTGCTGCTGCTCCAGTTTCAACTGTTCTGCCTGCGGCTACGGAACCCTGACCTGTTCACCAGACGTGCTACCTTGTCCCAGACCTGCTGTTTTCGACTCTCTCTCTCTACTACACCTGCTGTCTCTAACTCTGAATGATTGGCTATGATAAGCCAACTGATATTTACTCCTGAGGTGCTGACCTGTTGCACCCTCTACAACCACTGTGATTATTATTATTGACCCTGCTGGTCATCTGTGAACGTTTGAACATCTTGGCCATGTTCTGTTATGATCCCCACCCGGCACAGCCAGAAGAGGACTGGCCACCCCTCAGAGCCTGGTTCCTCTCTAGGTTTCTTCCTGGGTTCCTGCCTTTCTAGGCCTGGTTCCTCTGTAGGTTTCTTCCTAGGTTCCTGTCTTTCTAGGGAGTTTTTCCTAGTCATCGTGCTTCTACATCTGCATTGCTTGCTGTTTGGGGTTTTAGACTGGGTTTCTGTATAGCACTTTGTGACATTGGCTGATGTAAAAAGGGCTTCATAAATACATTTGATTGATTAATTGATTGACTGCATATTTCAACCATATGTGCATCAAAGCATCTGGTCATATGTACACAGGTTTAATTGGCATGCAGATATGTGACAATCAAAGACAATTATGCAGTTTTGCAAATATGTGCAAGAAAGTCTGAAAAAGTAAACGTGTTTGTTTATTTTTCTTTTGTTAGTTTTCTTTTTCTTTTGTTAGTCTGCATCAAAACATACATATTTGGACTCCTTTTGTGTAAAGGTACGAGGCCAGAAACTACTGTGCATTTCAGCTGCAAACAAAGGGTTTTGGAAAGTGGTCTTCCACCCAGCCAATATAGGTCAAGGATAGTCTCGTGTGTAAAAGCCGAATACACAACTCTGGAATAACAAATACTATAGGAAACACGTTCTTACCCTAAAACGATAGTGACACGTGTTCTTATGCTTTTTCCAATATCATTTTCTCTATGTTATTTTGTTCTGTCCTGCACTGCGGTATATCCGGTCAATTATGGATAATAAAGGACCTTTGATTTATCGATAGCTCTGTGCACTCGGTGTTGTTGTCAATTGGCCGCACTCTGTAGTTTTGTCATCTTGAGTCTACACCACTGTGTCTATCTACCAATGAGAACAGACATGGTAATTAACCCCACCTTATAGGGCCGGATGGAATGTTTTCTCGAGCAATCAGAGTTTGTGGGCGGAGCATGGTGTGAAGATCCGCCCCTCGGCCACGTAGTTAATCTATTGACGTCAATGCTCCTGGCACGAAGCTGTGTGTGAGGGGCTTGACGATTATGTGTGAGACAAAAATCACTCCCCTACAGTGTGTGTGTGTATGCCTGCTTGGGAACGGAATGTCCCTGTAGTGTATGGCATCTCCCTGTGCGCACTAACTTCACACTTTCACAGCAGGTACAAGATTGCAAGAGTTGAATGCACTCATGACATAAAACTGTATAATTGTGCATCATCTAGAAGGGACATGGCATCATGCTGACATTTAGAAACCCACGTGAACTCGTCATCTTTAGGTTGCCATTATGTGTTCTTCCCCGAAGTCAACGCACTCAGTAACTGATGGAAGACCATTGATTACTGCACAACTTTTGGCTTCCATGACCCCCAGCCATTGACCTGACCTAATCACATCTACAATGATCAGACTGACATGTTGCATCATATCTTAGAAGGCTATAGTGTAATGTGTATTACCTATGAACTGTGTGTCTGTGTGTGTGTTATGTGATGTGTGTATGGCCTAGTTAAATAAAGGTTAAATATTTGTTTTTCAATTTTTAATGGCATATAAAATATTGTGCACAATTAGGCTATGTGTGTATGTGTGTGTGTTGTGTGTTTGTTCAGTGTAAGTCTGTGTGTGCGTGCGTGCGTGCATTCACGTGTGAGTATGTACAGTATGTCAAATCAAGTGTGTGTGTGTGTGTGTGTGTGTGTGTGTGTGTGTGTGTGTGTGTGTGTGTGTGTGTGTGTGTGTGTGTGTGTGTGTGTGTGTGTGTGTGCGTGTGCGTGTGCGTGTGTGTGTGTGTGTGTGCCACCAAGGGGCACCAGAGTACTTCAGAAGGATTAATAACCTCTTGGAAGTAACCTACTGCTGATTATTTGAGAACCAGGGGAGGAGCCTTTCACTAGCGAAGTGTCTCCTCATAAAACAGGAAAACACACTCACTAAACATTTCTGACACTCAGCCAACTCTCAAGATTCTTTCAAGGCAAACAGTTATTATTTTCTGCACTATTCTTATGCATCACATTCCAAGGTTTTGGCTACACTCTGAAAACAGCATGTTTGTCTCAGCCACATAATGTTGTCTTTTTGACAACTTGGCAGGAAAAAGTGCATGGTTTAGTCAAACTCTGTCAACTTTTTTAATCAACTTCAATACGGGCCAGCTAACGAAACACATTGTTGTATTAACGTTGTCAAGAAAACTGTTTCAGGAGTGTGAACAAATTTAATGCGCTTAAAGAACAGAGATTGATGAGGAACAAAGAGATTAACATGAATCAAACAAACTCTCAGCAAAGCTCTCAGCCTCTCTCAATTCAGTTCAGTTCAATTTTAATTCAAGGTGCTTTATTGGCATGGGAAACATATGTTTCACACACACACACAGACACACACACACACAAACACACACACACACACACACACACACACACACACACACACACACACACACACACACACACACACACACACACACACACACACACACACACACACACACACACACACACAATATGACAGGCAGAGAGTGAGAGAGAGAACAAACACCATTGTAAATACAACCCATATTTATGTTGATTTATTTTGCCTTTTGTACTTCAACTATTTGCATATTGTTACAACACTGTACAGAGTCGTAATATAATATTTTAAATGCTTATATTCTTTTGTGAGTGTAATGTTTACTGTTAATTTCTGATTGTTTTTCACTTTTGGTTATTATCTATTTCACTTGTTTTAGCAATGTAAACATATGTTTCCCATGGCAATAACGTCCTTTGAATTGAATTGAGAGGAGGAGCGGTCTTTGAATTTGAATCGGTTCCCCTTTCGGTTTCCTACCCCAACCCCCGAGAGAGAGGGGGGAGTGGAACGGAAACGGAAAAGACGAAACACACACAATCGTCCTAATTTCAAAACCCCGAGCTGTGCAGAAGAAAAGACAAACTCGCGGACAAATTTTACACTTCTAACCACCTATTTATTTGTCAATCGACCCTCCTTTTTACTTTTCCGTTTTTTCTGTCCTAATTATCAGTCGGTGGTAGATTGAACTCCCCTGCTCTACTCAGTCAAAGGTCCCAGTGTTCGCTGGAGCAGAGATGCCCCCCCAGCCGGAGGTGAGCACACATTTCCGGGACTTCCTCAAGAGTTTTCTCGGCATCATCCGAATTCTCCAAATCCTATTCGGAGCTGGACTATGGGTCACAATCGCCGCCAACAAATACGAAGGCTCCATCCACTTCGTTCTGTTCGTGGCAGTCCTCTTCTGGCTCCTCACCCTCGCCGCCTTCTTCATCACTCTCTTGGACAAGAAGGACCTCGTCCCCATCTTGGGAGGGGACCGGTGGTTGCTTAGCAACCTTGTTCACGACATCGCGGCCGCGGTGCTGTATCTACCGGCGATCGGCGTCATGATCTACAAAACGGAGCGGTACGCATACTGCAACCTGGAGCAATACAAACACAACTGCCTGTATAAAGTCTACCTGGCTGCCGCCGTGTTCGCATGTCTGGGCGCTGTGGTGTATCTTGTCTCCGCGGTGTATATGGGCTGTAGGAAGTGCCGGGGTGAGCAGACGGTGGTTTGAGAGAGAGAGAAGGGAGGACAGAGGGGAACAGAGTGAGGGATAGGGCGGAGGACTGGTGGAGGGAGGCAAGAGCTTTCCCTGGATAGGGGAGAGGACACGGGTGGAGAGGGGTATTTTATGTCCTCCAAAACGGAGTGTCTTCTTGGCTCAAACTCCTACAGGTTTGTCCATATTCTGTTCCGTAATTTAATGTCAGTATCATTTCAGTAGCTTACCAAAGTATATATTTTATATTTTTGTGTGTTTTTTTTGTTGGACTATAATACTTTTTTGCTAGGCCTAGTCCAGTGTTTTTGTTTTGACTGGCAACAACATTCCAAAGCTCTGAGCAGTCGTCAGGGCATGGACGTGTTATCTGTGCCTTTACAAACACCTTATGCTTTTCAGCCTACAACAAGCTGTAACGGCAAGGACATGAGATTATATGCCTTTGATATGAAAATAACTACACCATATTTGTTGCTAATGTTTTTAAGTGTTCCTTTAGCAAGAAAGAATCCTTGTCTATATCAAAAACAAAACCAAGTCTGTTCCTAATTAAAGTGTCCTTCATGTTAAGACCAAATGTTGATGCATTAAAACCAATGTCAGGGTTCTCTTCTTTGGTAATAACAATGTCATTAATGCCGGAGCTGAGTACCAGCATCTCAAACGTTCTGCTGCTTGAGCTCCTGTTCCTATTATAGAATATTAGCTCAAAAGCATTATGGAGCTCCTGCACCTACATATAAAGTGTACCGGCACACATAATGACTACCGGAACCTATTTCAGTCCAAGTCAAGCATTGGCTACAGTAGTCCTGTTTGTTTTCAATAATAACAATTTCCAGAGTTTTTTCTAATCTGAAAAGTATGCCTCTGCAAACTCTGTCTGGCCCTACTTTTATGTGTGTGTGTCTATGTGAGTGTGTGTGTTCAAGATTATGGTGTTGGTTTCCAAAATGAGAGCCAGATTGGTGTGGGGAGCAGATTGGGGTGGGGAGCCCTCAGCTACTTCCTGTCTGAGACAGGCTGGCTTAACCAATCAGCAGGGGTGACTGGGATGCCACACAGCCACATGAAAGACAGAAGAGTGTGTGCATTTACTCTGTAATCACTGCCTCTGTGACTGGAACTGTGTGTGTGTGTGGGTATGAATTTATGTGATTATTGTTATATCTGAGAGTGTGTGTGTGTGTGTGAGAGAGAGAGAGACAGAGAGAGAGATAAAGATCATAGTGATTGGGAAAGTGGCAGTTCTTACAGGAATTAACGGTGGGGGTTTAGGGTGTGTATGTGGAGGGGGAGGGAAGAGAAGGGTTGATGATTAGTGATGTAGAAGTGGTCTGCAGGGAGATGAGATGAGTAGTGGTCTATTCCTGGGAAACACACAATTCCTGCTAACGTCCTCCTCAGAGAGCAAAAAGACACAAAGCATGACAATGAAGCAGAAATAAATCCAGCCACAGGGTGTATGACACAGCCTAAACCTAGTGGACACATGTTCTGTGCTGAGCCAGAGACATGAAGGAAGAGATGTGAAAATGTTGGAACAGGACCCATGTTCTGTGCTGAGCCAGGGAGACATTATTAAGAAAGGGAGGGGTGTAGATGAAAATGTTGGAACAGGGCCCATGTTCTGTGCTGAGCCAGAGAGACATGAAGGAAGGGAGGGATGTAGGAAGCGATATTTACATTTTGGAACAGGACCCATGTTCTGTGATGAGCCAGAGAGACATGAAGCAAGGGAGGAAGGAAGCATTGTGAAAATGTTGGTTGCTGAGCCCTGAGTAGACTGTAGGACACGAAACACAAGATGGAATGGTAAGGCTAATGTTGAACAGATGCATTGCAGGGATATAAAGTAAATCTATGTGTGTGTTTGTGTGAGAGAGAGAGTCATAAGTGATGGGTCTGCAGCACAGGCCAAGCAAACAGCTCAGACAGAAACAAAGTAGATCCTTCCCTCCTCAATAAGACCTGCTCACTCCACCCCTCCTACGCTCACAACTTCAATCAGTAACAAATACTTTTCATTTGATCCCTTACAATGATCCTCGTCCCAAAAGTACAGTTATGTGCATCTGATTTGTTTTTGGGGAAACTGACAGCTTTGCTTGTGTTGCATAAAGGAGTTGTCGTTTTCTCAGATTTTCTCTCTAGTCAGAACCAGATATTTGGACTCAGCCATGTATGGACTGACTGTAAGAGCAAGACACTGTACCTAAGAGCGTCTGCCAAGGAACTAAGTGTGTGTCGGAGCTGCTGCCTAGTGTGTGTGTGTGTGTGTGTGTGTGTGTGTGTGTGTGTGTGTGTGTGTGTGTGTGTGTGTGTGTGTGTGTGTGTGTGTGTGTGTGTGTGTGTGTGAGTGAGTGAGTGAGTGAGTGAGTGAGTGAGTGAGTGAGTGAGTGTGTGAGAGAGTGAGATGAGATTGTGTTTTACCATCTTAACTAAGAAATAAAGTGAGAAGGGGGGAGGTAGGACAGAGACGGAGGGAGAAGAAGAAAGACGGGGACGAGAGAGAGAGATCGTGTGAGGAAAATATAAAGAGTGAGAGAGAATGAGCGAGTGAGAGCATTTGTGACAGAGAGAAACCCTGGGAGAAGGGCACTTCAACACATATAAAGCCAGACAGATTAGTTAGAGTGCCAGCCCAGTGATATTTACTCTGGCTACTCAACCAGAGAGACATTTCCTGTATGGACTCAAACTGGACTAGAGTAGACTGGGCGAGACCAGTTAACACTTCAATGGTCTCTCTCTCAATTAAATTAAATTCAAAGGGGTTGGGAACATAGGTTTACATTCCCAAAGCAAGTAAAATAGATAATAAACAAAAGTGAAATAAACATTAAAAATGAACATTAAACATTACACTCACAAAAGACACTTCAAATGTCATATTATGGCTGTACAGTGCCTTCGGTAAGTATTCAGACCCCTTGACTTTTTCCACATTTTGTTAGGTTACAGCCATATTCTAAAATGGATAACAAAAAAAAAGCTCAACAATCTACACACAATAACCCATAATGACATTTTTGCAAATGTATTAAGAATAAAAAACTGAAATACCTTATTTGCATAAGTATTCAGCCCCTTTGCTATGAGACTCGAAATTGAGCTCAGGTGCATCCTGTTTCCTTTGATCATCCTTGAGATGTTTCTACAATTTGATTGAAGTCCACCTGTGGTAAATTCAATTGATTGGACAAGATTTGGAAAGGCACACACCTGTGTATATAAGGTCCCACAGTTAAAAGTGCATTTCAGAGCAAAAACCAATGCATGAGGTTGAAGGAATTGTCCATAGAGCTCAGAGACAGGATTGTGTCAAGGCACAGATCTGTGGAAGGATACCAAAACATTTTTACATTATTGAAGGTCCCCAAGAACACAGTGGCCTCCATCATTCTTGGAAGAAGTTTGGAACCACCAAAACTCTTCCTAGAGCTGAACAAACTGAGCAATTGGGGAAGAAGGACCTTGGTCAGGGAGGTGACCAAGAACCTGATGGTCACTCTGACAGAGCTCGACAGTTCTTCTGTGGAGATGTGAGAACCTTCCAGAAGGACTACCATCTCTGCAGCACTCCACCAATCAGGCCTTTATGGTAGAGTGACCAGACGGAAGCCACTCCTCAGCAAAAGGCACATGACAGCCACTTGGAGTTTTCCAAAAGGCACCTAAAGACTCTCAGACCATGAGAAACAAGATTGAACTCTTTGGCCTGAATGCCAAGCGCCACGTCTGGAGGAAACCTGGCACCATCTCTACGGTGAAGCATGGTGGTGGCAGCATCATGCTGTGGGGATGTTTTTCAGCGACAGGGACTGGGAGACTTATCAGGATCGAGGCAAAGATGAACAGAGCAAAGTACAGAAAGATCCTTGATGAAAACCTGCCCCAGAGCACTCAGGACCTCAGACTGGGGTGAAGGTTCACATTCCAACAGGACAACGACCCTAAGCACACAGCCAAGACAACGCAGGAGTGGCTTCAGGACAAATCTCTGAATGTCATTGAGTGGCCCAGTCAGAGCTCGGACTTGAATCCGATTGAACATCTCTGGAGAGACCTGAAAATAGCTGTGCAGCAAGACTCCCTTTCCAACCTGACAGAGCTTGAGAGGATCTGCAGAGAAGAATGGGAGAAACTCACCACATACATGTGTGCCAAGCTTGTAGCGTCATACCCAAGAAGACTCAAGGCTGTAATCGCTACCAAAGGTGCTTCAACAAAGTACTAAGTAAAGGGTCTGAATACTTAAGTAAATATGATATTTATTTTTATTTTTTAATTAGCACAAATTTTTCTAAAAGTCTGTTTTCACTTTGTCATTATGGGGTATTGTGTGTAGATTGCGAAGGATTTTTTTTATTCAATCCATTATAGAATAAGGCTGTAACGTAACAAAATGTGGAAAAAGTCAAGGGGTCCGAGTACTTTCCAAAGGCACTGTACATGTTAAAGAGGGTGGGGCTCAAGCTGCATCCTTGTCTCCCCCCCACGGCTCTGTGGAAAGAAATGTGTGTTTTTTGCCAATTTTAACCGTGCACTTGTTGTTTGTGTACATGGATTTTAAATTGTCGTATGTTTATCCCCAACACCGCTTTCCATCAATTTATTTAGCAGACCCTCATGCCAAATTGAGTCAAAAGCTTTTTATTTTTTATTTTTACATTTAACCTTTATTTAACTAGGCAAGACAGTTAAGAACAAATTCTTATTTACAATGACGGCCTACACCGGCCAAACCCGGACGATGCTGGGCCAATTGTGCGTCGCCCTATGGGACTTCCAATCACGGCCAGTTGTGGTACAGCCTGGATTCAAACCAGGGTGTCTGTAGTAACGCCTCAAGCACTGAGATGCAGTGCCTTAGCCCACTGTGCCAATCGGGATCTCAACAAAGCGGCAGGTAGCCTGGTGGTTAGAGTGTTGAGCCAGTAACTGAAAGGTTGCTAGATCGAATCCCCGAGCTGACAAGGTAAAAATCTGTCGTTCTGCCACTGAACAAGACAGTTAACCCACTGTTCCTAGGCTGTCATTGTAAATGAGAGTTTGTTCTTAACTGACTTGCCTAGTTAAAGAAAAATCAACAAAGCGTGAGAAGATTTTGCCTTTGTTAGTTTGTCAATTAGGGTGTGCAGGGTGAATATGTGGTATGTCGTATGGTAAATATAGCCAATTGGAAATTTGATCAGGGGTAGAAGGGGAATAAACTGATCTGTGGGGGCCTGTATAGGGTGTGGCCAGGGTTTGTTTGTGGAGGGGTTGGGGTGGGGATGTGTCTCTCTCTCATGTCTCATCTACCTGTCTTTTCTCTATCTGTCTCTCCCTGTCTGTCTCTCTCAAACCTCTAAAAACTAGTGCAGAGTGAAACAAGTCCTAAAGGATAGGGAGAGACAGTGAAGTACTGTAGCTTACAAAACTAATACTGTTCCTATGGACTGACATCAACTAGCTGAATGACTGATAGGGATGTGTTGTCGGCCATTTTCTGCCAAGAAATCTAAAACAGACTTCATCATTCCAAATGGCCCACAATGACTCGACTGTGATTCACAGCTATAATTACATCACTGGCAGGCTTTCTGATTCAGAGTGGCTGGGTTAAATACTGAAGACACATTACGGTTGAATGCATTCAGTTTTGCATCTGACTAGGTACCCCCTTTCCCTTTCAGTATCTTCAAGAACATGAACAAAGTGCCATCTGTCTCTCTATTTGGGAATTTCTGTGCCCATATTAACAAATCATACCCAGAGTAGGAGTGCTGATCTAGAATCAGTTTAGCACTTTTTCTCACAATGAATAAGAGACGCTTTATGAACATGGGCCCTTATCCTAGATCAGCTGTACCTGGGTCTGTGTAGAAGAAAAAACAACTCTGACAAATTTTACACTTCTAACCACCTATTAATAAGCAATCTACCCTCCTTTTTCTCTCTTTTATTTGAGTCAGTGTTAGAATGAAAGCCCCTGTCCTACTCAGTAAAAGGACCCAGTGTTCTCCAGAGCAGAGATCCCCCCCCCCACCCACCTAGCCGGAGGTGAGCAAACATTTCCGGGACTTCCTCAAGACTTTTCTCAACTTCATCCAAATCCTCCAAATCCTATTCCGAGCTGGACTTTGGATCACAATTGCCGCCAACAAATACGAAAGCTCCATCCACTTCATCTTGTTCGTGGCAGTGCTCTTCTGGCTCCTCACCCTCGCCTCCTTCTTCATCACCCTCCTAGACAAGCAGGACCTCGTACTCATCTTGGGAGGGCAACCTAATTCACAACATGGCAGCCGCGGTGCTGTATCTACCGGTGATTGGCGACATGATCTAGAAGACCAAGTGGTACGCATGCTGCAACCTAGAGCAATACAAACTCTACTGCCTGCCTGTATAAAGTCTACCTGGCTGCCGCCGTGTTCGCATTGTGGTGTATTTTGTCTCTGCGGTATATGTGGGCTGTAGGAAGTGCTGGGGCGAGCAGATGGTGGTTTGAGAGAGAGAGGGGAGGACAGAGGGGGACAGAGGAGTAAGGGATGGGGGACTAGGGGAGGGAGGCAGGAGATCTCCCGGGATATGGGAGCGGAGGGGGGGGGGGGGGGTATTTTCTGTTCCCCAAAGTTAAGGGAGTGTCCTCTTGTCTTCTTGGCTTAAATTCCTACAGGTTTGTCCATATTTTGTTCTGTAATTTAATGTCAGTATTAATTTATTAACTTATCAAAGTATATATTTTATATTTTAGTGTGGTTTTTAAAAAATATGGCAGCAAGCTATCAACCCAAAAACTTTTTTTTTGGGGGGGGGGGCATGACTAGAATAATTTTTGGAAGGCCTAGTCCAGTGTTTTTGTTTTGACTGGCAACAACATTCCAATGCTCTGAGCAGTCGTCAGGGCATGGATGGGTTATCTGTGCCTTTACAAACACATCACTTATGCTTTTCAGCCTACAACAAGCTGTAACGGCAAGGACATGAGATTACATGCCTTTGATATGAAAATAACTACACCAAATTTGTTGGCAAGAAAGAATCCATGTCTTTATCAAAAACAAAACCAAGTCTGTTCCTAATTATTCCTGAAATGTCCTCCATGTTAAGGCCAAATATATTAAAACCAATGTCACTGAACAGCAGAGACAGGGTTCTCTTCTTTGGTAATAACACCCTCATTAATTAACATTTGACATTTTTTTGTCATTTAGTAGATGCTCTTATCCAGAGCGACTTACAGTTAATGCATTCATCTTAAGATAGCTAGGTGGAACAACCACATATCACAGACAAGAGACCTGAGGTGGCAGAACGGAGTGCTGGGGTTGGGGTGAAGGGTTTGAGCATAGCCTAAAGGTAGGGAGGGGCAGTTCCTCTTGCTGTTCCGTCAGTAAGCATCATGGTCTTGTAGTGGATGCAAGCTTCGACTGGAAGCCAGTGGAGTGTGCGGAGGAGCGGGGTGACATGAGAGTACTTGGGAAGGTTGCAGGGGTTTGATGACACAAGAGGAGAACCCAGCCAACAACGAGTTGCAGTAGTTCAGACGGGAGAGGACAAGTGCCTGGATTAGGACCTGCGCCGCTTCCTGTGTGAGGTGGGGTCGTACTCTACTGATGTTGTAGAGCATGAACCTGCCGGAGTGAGTCACTGCTTCCTGTGTGAGGTGGGGTCCTACTCTACTGATGTTGTAGAGCATGAACCTGCCGGAGTGAGTCACTGCTTCCTGTGTGGGGTGGGGTCCTACTCTACTGATGTTGTAGAGCATGAACCTGCCGGAGTGAGTCACTGCTTCCTGTGTGGGGTGGGGTCCTACTCTACTGATGTTGTAGAGCATGAACCTGCCGGAGTGAGTCACTGCTTCCTGTGTGGGGTGGGGTCCTACTCTACTGATGTTGTAGAGCATGAACCTGCCGGAGTGAGTCACTGCTTCCTGTGTGGGGTGGGGTCCTACTCTACTGATGTTGTAGAGCATGAACCTGCCGGAGTGAGTCACTGCTTCCTGTGTGAGGTGGGGTCCTACTCTACTGATGTTGTAGAGCATGAACCTGCCGGAGTGAGTCACTGCTTCCTGTGTGGGGTGGGGTCCTACTCTACTGATGTTGTAGAGCATGAACCTGCCGGAGTGAGTCACTGCTTCCTGTGTGAGGTGGGGTCCTACTCTACTGATGTTGTAGAGCATGAACCTGCCGGAGTGAGTCACTGCTTCCTGTGTGAGGTGGGGTCCTACTCTACTGATGTTGTAGAGCATGAACCTGCCGGAGTGAGTCACTGCTTCCTGTGTGAGGTGGGGTCCTACTCTACTGATGTTGTAGAGCATGAACCTGCCGGAGTGAGTCACTGCTTCCTGTGTGGGGTGGGGTCCTACTCTACTGATGTTGTAGAGCATGAACCTGCAGAAGCGAGTTACTGCTTTGATGTTTGCAGAGAACGACAGGGTGGTGTCCAGGGTCACGCAAAGGTTATTTGCGCTTTGGGAGGGCGACACTGTGGAGCTGTAAACCACTGATGGAGAGGTTTTTGAGCAGGCAGGCAGGCCTCCCTGGGAGGAAGAGCAGTTCCGTCTTGTCGAGGTTGAGCTTGAGGTGGTGGGCCAACATCCAAGTTGATATATCTGCCAGGCATGCAGAGATGCGTGTCGCCACCTGGGTGTCAGAAGGGGGGAAGGAGAAAAGTAGTTGATTGTCATCCGCATAGAAATGATAGGAGAGACAATGTGAGGATATGACTTGGTGTATAGAGGGAAGAGAAGAGAGCCTAGAACCAGGGGACACCACTAGTGAGAGTACGTAGTGCAGACACAGATTCTCTCCATGTCACCTGCCAGGTACGATGCAATCCAAAAGTGTGCAGAGCCTGAGACGCCCAGCCCTGAGAGGGTGGAGAGGAGGATCTGATGGTTCACGGTATCTAAGGCAGAGGCTAGATCTAGGAGGATGAGAACAGAGGAGGGAGAGTCAGCTCTGGCAGTGCAGAGAGCCTCCGTGACAAAGAGAAGAGCAGTCTCAGTTGAGTGACCCGTCTTGAAGCCTGACTGGTTAGGGTCAAGAAGATCGTTCTGGGAGAGATAACGAGAAAGTTGATCATAGACAGCACACTCAAGTGTTTTGGAAAGAAAAGAAAGAAGGGATACAGGTCAATCGTTTTTGACACCAGATGAGGCGAGTGTTGGTTTCTCTTGAGGAGGGGAGCAACTTGGGCAATTTTGAAGCCAGAGGGGACGTAGCCAGTAGTCAGGGATGAGTTGTTGAGGGAAGTGAGGAATGGGAGAAGGTCTCCAGAGATGGTCTGGAGAAGGGAGGAGGGGATGGGGTTGAGCGGGAAGGTTGTCGGGCAGCCAGACCTCACTAGTCGCAGGATGTCATCTGGAGAGAGAGGGGAGAAAGAGCTCAAGGTGTAGGGTAGTTCTGTGTGAGTGAGATCAGTGGGCTCAATCGCTGGGATGCCACTGAAGAGTTGTGCCTTTACTCTGTAATCACTGCCTCCGTGACTGGAACTGTGTATGTGTGTGGGTACGTATTTATGTAATTATTGTTATAGAGGAGGACAGCAACACAATTACACTCAACCAAATCATGAGAAAACTAAAAGTGAATTACTTACACTTTGGAAAGAAAGAATTAACAAAAAAACTGCGCAAACTAGAATGCTATTTGGTCCTAAACAGAGAGTACACAGTGGCAGAATACCTGACCACTGTGATTGACCCAAACTTAAGGAAAGCTTTGACTATGTACAGACTCAGTGAGCATAGCCTTGCTATTGAGAGGGGGGAGAAGGGTTGATGATTAGTGATGTAGAAGTGGTCTGCAGAGAGATGAGATGAGTAGTGGTCTATTCCTGGGAAAAACATTTTCTGCTAACTTCCTCCTCAGAGAGAAAAAAAAACCACACGATTGGCATGACAATGAAGCAAAAATAAATCCAGCCACAGAGTTTATGACACAGCCTAAACCTAGTGGACCCATGTTCTCTGCTGAGCCAGAGAGACATGAAGGAAGAGATGTGAAAATGTTGGAACAGGACCCATGTTCTGTGCTGAGCCAAAGAGACATGAAGGAAGAGATGTGAAAATGTTGGAACAGGACCCATGTTCTGTGCTGAGCCAGAGACATGAAGGAAGAGATGTGAAAATGTTGGAACAGGACCCATGTTCTGTGCTGAGCCAGAGAGACATAAAATGTTGGAACAGGACCCATGTTCTGTGCTGAGCCAGAGAGACAGGAAGGAAGGGAGGGATGTAGGAAGCGATATGTATTTTTCTGTCTGGTTCCTCTATCGAGTTTCTCCCTATCTGTCTCTCAAATCCCTGGACACTAGTGCAGAGTAAAGCAAGTCCTAAATGATAGGGAGAGACCATGAAGTAGTACTGTATCTTACAAAAACATATTGTAATACAACATCTAAGATACTATGGACTGACATAAATTATCTGAATGACTGATAGTGATGTCCTGTCAGCCATTTTCTGCCAAGAAATCTGAAACGGACTTCATCAGTCAAAATGGCCCACAATGACTCAATAATGATTCACAGCTATAATTACATCACTGGCAGGCTTTCTTCAAGAGCATGAACAAAGTGCCATCTACCTCTCTCTTTGGGAATTTCTGGGTCTGTACTTACAGAGCGTATTCAGAGTAATTCGAGAGCATCCTGGGCCCTGAATATGGGCCCTGGTTCTGTGTTCTCAAAACCTTCTTATGGTGCATCCTGCAACCAAATTATAAATCAAATGAAATTGTATTAGTCACATGCGCGGAAAACAACAGGTTTTGTTACAGTGAAATGCTTACTTACGAGCCCCTAACCAACAATGCAGTATAAAAAAGTATGGATGAGAATAAGAAATAAAAGTAACAAATGATTAAAGAGCAGCAGTAAATAACAATAGCGAGACTATACACTGTACAGGGGGGTACCGGTACAGAGTCAATGTGCGGGGGCACCGGTTAGTTGAGGTAATACATACATGTAGGTAGAGTTATTAAAATGATCATGAATAGATGATAACAACAGAGAGTAGCAGCGGTGTAAAAGAGGGGGGCAATGCAAATAGTCTGGGTAGCCATTTGATTAGATGTTCAGGAGTCTTATGGCTTGGGGGTAGAAATTGTTTAGAAGCCTCTTGGACCGGTACCGCTTGCTGTGCGGTAGCAGAGAAAACAGTCTATGACTAGGGTGGCTGAAGTCTTTGACAATATTTAGTGCCTTCCTCCTGGTATAGAGGTCCTGGATGGCAGGAAGCTTAGCCCCAGTGATGTACTGGGTCATTTGCACTACCCTCTGTGGTGCCTTGCGGTCAGAGGCCGAGCAGTTGCCATACCAGGCAGTGATGCAACCAGTCAGGATGCTCTCGATGGTGCAGCTGTAGAACCTTTTGAGGATCTGAGGACCCATGCCAAATCTTTTCAGTCTCCTGAGGGGGAATAGGTTTTGTCATGCCCTCTTCACGACTGTCTTGGTGTGCTTGGATCATGTTAGTTGGTTGGTGACAACAAGGAACTTGAAGCTCTCAACCTGCTCCACTACAGCCCCGTCAATGAGAATGGGGGCGTGCTCGGTCCTCTTTTTCCTGTAGTCCACTATCTTCTCCTTTGTCTTGATCACGTTGAGGGAGAGGTTGTTGTCCTGGCACCAAACGGCCAGGTCTCTGACCGCCGCCCTGTAGGCTGTCTCGTCGTTGTCGGTGATCAGGCCTACCACTGTTGTGTCATCTGCAAACTTAATGATGGTGTTGGAGTCGTGCCTGGCCATGCAGTCATGAGTGATCAGGGAGTACAGGAGGGGACTGAGCACGCACCCTTGAGGGGCCCCTGTGTTGAGGATCAGCTTGGCAGATGTGTTGTTACCTACCCTTACCACCTGCGGGCGGCCCGTCAGGAAGTCCAGGAACCAGTTGCAGAGGGAGGTGTTTAGTCCAGGGTCCTTAGCTTATTGATGAGCTTTGAGGGCACTATGGTGTTAAATGCTGAGCTGTAGTCAATGAATAGCATTCTCACATAGGTGTTCCTTTGTCCACGTGGGAAATGGCTGTGTGGAGTGCAATAGAGATTACATCATCTGTGGATCTGTTGGGGCGGTATGCAAATTGGAATGGGTCTTGGGTTTCTGGGATAAGGGTGTTGATGTAAGCCATGACCAGCCATTCAAAGCACTTCATTGTTACAGGCGTGAGTGCTACGGGTCGGTAGTCATTTAGGCTGGTTACCTTAGTGTTCTTGGGCACAGGCACTATGATGGTCTGCTTAAAACATGTTGGTATTACAGACTCGGACAGGGAGAGGTTGAAAATGTCAGTGAAGACACTTGCCAGTTGGTCAGCGCATTCTTGCAGTACACGTCCTGGTAATCTGTCTGGCGCTGCGGCCTTGTGAATGTTGACCTGTTTAAAGGTCTTACTCACATCGGCTGCAGAGAGCGTGATCACACAGTCTTCCGGAACAGCTGGTGCGCTCCTTCATGTTTCAGTGTTATTTTCCTTGAAGCGAGCATAGAAGTAGTTTATCTCATCTGGTAGGCTTGTGTCACTGGGCAGCTCTCGACTGTGCTTCCCTTGGTAGTCTGTAATGGTTTGCAAGCCCTGCCACATCCGACGAGTGTCAGAGCCAGTGTAGTACTATTCGATGTTAGTCCTGTATTGAAGCTTTGCTTGTTTGATGGTTCGTCAGAGGGCATAGTGGGATTTCTTATAAGCTTCCGGGTTAGAGTCCTGCTCCTTGAAACCCGCAGCTCTAACTTTTAGCTCAGTGCGGATGTTGCCTGTAATCCATGGCTTCTGGTTGGGGTATGTATGTACGGTCACTGTGGGGAGGACGTCATCGATGCACTTATTGATGAAGCCAATGACTGATGTGGTGTACTCCTCAATGCCATCGGAGGAATCACGAAACATATTCCAGTCTGTGCTTTCAAAACAGTCCTGTAGCTTAGCATCTGCTTCATCTGACCACTTTTATTTTATGATCTAGTCACTGGTGCTTCCTGCTTTAATATTTGCTTGAAAGCAGGAATCAGGAGGATAGAATTATAGTCAGATTTGCCAAATGGAGGGCGAGGGAGAGCTTTGTATGCATCTCTGTGTGTGGAGTAAAGGTGGTCCAGAGTTTTTTTCCCTCTGGTTGCACATGCTGATAGAAATTTGGTGAAATGGATTTCAGTTTCCCTGCATTAAAGTCCCCGGCTACTAAGAGCGCCACCTCTGGGTGAGCGTCTTCTTGTTTTTTTTATGGCAGAATACAGCTCATTCAATGCTGTCTTAGTGCCAGCCTCAGTCTGTGGTGGTATGTAAACAGTGACAAAGAATACAGATGAAAACTCTCTAGGTAGATAGTGTGGTCTACAGCTTATCGTGAGATACTCTACCTCAGTCGAGCAATAGCTGAAGACTTCCTTAGATATTGTGCACCAGCTGTAATTTACAAAAAGACATAGTCCGCCGCTCCTTGTCTTACCACACTTCGCCGTTCTATCCTGCCGGTACATATAACCAGCCAGCTGTATGTTGATAGTGTCGTCGTTCAACCACGACTCTGTGAATTATAAGATATTACATTTTTGAATGTCCCGTTGGAAGTTTAATCTTGCGCGTAGGTCATCGATTTTATTCTCCAAAGATTGCACGTTTGCTAGCAGAATGAAAGGAAGTGGGCGTTTATTTGTTTGCCTACGAATTCTCAAAAGGCAGCCCGCCCTCTGGCCCCTTTTTCTCCGCCTCCTCTTCAAGAAAATCACGGGGATCTGGGCCTGTTCCCGAGAAAGCAGTATATCATTCGCGTCGGGCTTCAGACTCGTTAAAGGAAAAAAATTATTATGCCAGTCTGTGGTGAGTAATCGCAGTCCTGATGTCCAGAAATTGTTTTTGGTCATAAGAGACGGTAGCGGCAACATTATGTGCAAAATAGGTTACGAACAACGCAAATAAACAAACAAAATAACACAATCAGTTGGGGATACGTAGAATGTTAACCTTCTTCTCCGGCACCATTTTACATTTTATAACCTACAGAAGTAAATTAACATAGTTATTTCCCCCTTGTTGCATCAGTGTCCATTCTATTCGCTGCTTGAATCAAGGTGGTCTATACAGGACTCTCTTTCTCAACTCTTTTGACCGACAAAGTATTCCATTAAATGTAAAAACCATTTCGAGCCCTCAACTCTCCACCTCGAAGTGAGTTCCACTGAGTTTTTTCATTGTTCGTCTCTAATCTGGGACTGATTTAGACCTGGGATGCGAGGTGGGTGCAATTAATTATCAGGTAGAACAGAGAACCAGCAGGCTCCAGAGCTCGTAAGGTCAGAATTGAATAATAATTCAATAGTTAGCATATCCCTAACCTGGATGCCAGTCTGTTTCTGCTAATAGTTAGCATATCCCTAGCCTAGATGCTAGTCTGTTTCTGCTAATAGTTAGCATATCCCTAACCTGGATGCCAGTCTGTTTCTGCTAATAGTTAGCATATCCCTAGCCTAGATGCTAGTCTGTTTCTGCTAATAGTTAGCATATCCCTAACCTGGATGCCAGTCTGTTTCTGCTAATAGTTAGCATATCCCTAGCCTAGATGCTAGTCTGTTTCTGCTAATAGTTAGCATATCCCTAACCTGGATGCCAGTCTGTTTCTGCTAATAGTTAGCATATCCCTAGCCTGGATGCTAGTGTTTCTGATTCAGCCCACTCCTCTGTCATGGTCATGTTTGAATATAGGGCTATAGAGCTGGCTTAAGCAGAACCAGATTTGCATTGCTATTGCCCTCTTTTCCCTCCCCTCTTCTATGTATTAGTGTGTCGGTAATGTCTGACTACATAAAGCAGACAAAGTGAACAATCTGGCGTGCTCAGTTTATGATATTGGGTGCTGTAGCCCAGAAGTAGCCAAAAATCCATGACGTAGACTTGCTTAGTAACCATAATCCTGTAATATCTCTCTCACTCCCATTTTGCACCTTGATGTGTTTGATACCATTCCACTGATTCCGCTCCTGCCGTTACCAAGAAACTGTCCTACCCAATTAAGGTGGCACCAACCTCCTGTGCTGGGGTTACTTCTAAGGGCCTGGATTAGTGATAGAGGCCGGATCCAGTTGTGATTAAATCTTTGACATGGTCATAGGTAAGGGAAAGGGAGAAGCAGACAATGTGTGAAACATACTGTACCAAACGTTTAATTAACTCATTCTCACATTTCTCATTCAATTTTACTGTAATTCTTATCAATGAGACAATTAAAATAGCAACATAGAGTATTTAGTCATTAATACAAAGCACAGGAGGCTGCTGAGGGGAGGACGGCTCATAATAATGGTCGGAATGGAGTGAATGGAATGGTATCAAACACATGGAAATCATGTGTTTGATGTGTTCGATTACCATTCCATTGATTCCGTTCCAGCCATTACTATGAGCCCACCCTCCCCAATTAAGGTGCCATCAACCTCCTGTGATACAAAGTGTTCCTCCAAAAACAATGTATCCTTCATTTTTCCCAATTCACTAAATATTACAAGAAATTACAGATTTAGTTAGTGTTCAAACCACCTGAGATAGCTTTGAAAGGAGCTATATGTAATATTTTTGCATTGTAATTTCAGAACATTTCCTTAATATACAGTTACAGATATGTCTGGGCCCACATAAAATTGTATTCTAATGGTGCAGTCATCTTATTGGTCAACAAACAAATCTCTTGTTGTCAAATTGACTGGGGTCAGCAAACCTCTTATTGTCAAATTGACTGGGGCCAGCAAATCTCTTGCTCTCAAATTGACTGGTGCCAGCAAATCTCTTGTTGTCAAATTGACTGGGGCCAGCAAATCTCTTGCTCTCAAATTGACTGGTGCTAAGTGATTTCTACATGTTTGATGCCTGCCCTTTACTGGCCCCAGTCAATTTGACAACAGACGGTCCGTCTTTTGTTGAGCAATAAAAAGGCTGCACCACTTGAATACAGTTTTCTTTGGGCCCAATAACATTTTGGGATAATTTTTTGGGTGAAAAATTATTATTTCACTATTGCTGGAGATATACAGTGGGGAGAACAAGTATTTGATACACTGCCGATTTTGCAGGTTTTCCTACTTACAAAGCATGTAGAGGTCTGTAATTTTTATCATAGGTACACTTCAACTGTGAGAGACGGAATCTAAAACAAAAATCCAGAAAATTACATTGTATGATTTTTAAGTAATTCATTTGCATTTTATTGCATGACGTAAGTATTTGATCACCTACCAACCAGTAAGAATTCCGGCTCTCACAGACCTGTTAGTTTTTCTTTAAGAAGCCCTCCTGTTCTCCACTCATTACCTGTATTAACTGCACCTGTTTGAACTCGTTACCAGTATAAAAGACACCTGTCCACACACTCAATCAAACAGACTCCAACCTCTCCACAATGGCCATGACCAGAGAGCTGTGTAAGGACATCAGGGATAGAATTGTAGACCTGCACAAGGCTGGGATGGGCTACAGGACAATAGGCAAGCAGCTTGGTGAGAAGGCAACAACTGTTGGCACAATTATTAGAAAATGGAAGAAGTTCAAGATGACGGTCAATCACCCTCGGTCTGGGGCTCCATGCAAGATCTCACCTCGTGGGGCATCAATGATCATGAGGAAGGTGAGGGATCAGCCCAGAACTACACGGCAGGACCTGGTCAATGACCTGAAGAGAGCTGGGACCACAGTCTCAAAGAAAACCATTAGTAACACACTACGCCGTCATGGATTAAAATCCTGCAGCGCACGCAAGGTCCCCCTGCTCAAGCCAGCGCATGTCCAGGCCCGTCTGAAGTTTGCCAATGACCATCTGGATGATCCAGAGGAGGAATGGGAGAAGGTCATGTGGTCTGATGAGACAAAAATAGAGCTTTTTGGTCTAAACCCCACTCACCGTGTTTGGAGGAAGAAGAAGGATGAGTACAACCCCAAGAACACCATCCCAACCGTGAAGCATGGAGGTGGAAACATCATTCTTTGGGGATGCTTTTCTGCAAAGGGGACAGGACGACTGCACTGTATTGAGGAGAGGATGGATGGGGTCATGTATCGCGAGATCTTGGCCAACAACCTCCTTCCCTCAGTAAGAGCATTGAAGATGGGTCATGGCTGGGTCTTCCAGCATGACAACGACCCAAAACACACAGCCAGGGCAACTAAGGAGTGGCTCCGTAAGAAGCATCTCAAGGTCCTGGAGTGGCCTAGCCAGTCTCCAGACCTGAACCCAATAGAAAATCTTTGGAGGGAGCTGAAAGTCCGTATTGCCCAGCGACAGCCCCGAAACCTGAAGGATCTGGAGATGATCTGTAGGGAGGAGTGGGCCAAAATCCCTGCTGCAGTGTGTGCAAACCTAGTCAAGAACTACAGGAAACGTATGATCTCTGTAATTGCAAACAAAGGTTTCTCTACCAAATATTAAGTTCTGCTTTTCTGATGTATCAAATACTTATGTCATGCAATAAAATGCAAATTAATTACTTAAAAATCATACAATGTGATTTTCTGGATTTTTGTTTTAGATTCCGTCTCTCATAGTTGAAGTGTACCTATGATAAAAATTACAGACCTCTACATGCTTTGTAAGTAGGAGAACCTGCAAAATCGGCAGTGTATCAAATACTTGTTCTCCCCACTGTATTAAAGGCCCTGTGCAGTCAAAAACTTGATTTCCCTGTGTTTTATATATATTTTCACACTATGAGGTTGGAATAATACTGTGAAATTGTGAAAATGATGATCAAGTCCACCTGAAACTTCCGCTTGTTTTGGCCTTCCATGGTGACATCACCTTGTGGTAAATTAATTAATAGATCAATTAGAAAGAGAGTTCCAAACCTCTCTGCCAATAACAGTTAATTTTCGGTTTTCTCCTCCCTATTCAAACAACTCCCACACAGTCCTAGCAAGATTCTTGCTTGAGAAAAAGCTTATTTTTTTTAACAATCACAGTAAGGTACTCAATTGTTACCCAGAAAGGATTTGATATTGATATAAAAGTTCTGCGTTGGACCTTTAAGGACATTTTCTGAAATTATAATGCAAAAATATTACACATAGGTCCTTTAAGTGCAGTAAATGTAATGATTGTTTAAAAGAAAACCAGTCAAAGTGTGTCAAGGTTGATATTTGTCCTTTGACTCCCTGGATCTGTACATGACCACTCCACACACCATGGCGACTGCTGCCAGGAAGCTGCCAGCGATGAACAACAAATTCAGGTTCAAAGCCACATCAGCAGCTGGAGAGGGAAAAGGAATTTATTGAAAGGGAGTTTGCCTACTCCACTATTAGTATTTCCACAATGCAAAAGGGATTGAAATTTAGATATGCATTTAACACATTATCTACAGTTGTTGGCTAAATACTTTATCCCACTTGATTTAAAGTATTGGGGCCATATATCTAAATCTGACCAAATCACTCAGTTGACCAGATTTTCATAATTACCTTTGGTGTCGGCACTCCGCCTCACACGCAAAGGCCCCTGGGAGATGTAGTGCGGGTTGGTCTCCAGGGCGGCCTCTCTCTCTTGGCGATGCTGGGGAGTTGTGGCCGTAGTGTCATTGATGCAGCCCTGAGCACAGCGGGTGTTGGTGTTCCCCGTCTCACACAGGACCACTGCACAGCTGATGTACACCTGGAGGCGTCACAGGTCACAATCAAGCTCATGGGAAATTGGAATCAGAGGTGACTGAATTGCAACTCAAAACACAAAACATGGTAGAGATTAACTTTACTGAATTAATGCAGTCTCTACTTATATAAAAAAGGTGGTTTGAATAGGTAAAACAACTTCAAACACATAGCCCACCCAGTCAGGCAGTGTAAGCCAACAGGTGCTCTTTAACCCAGCTTAGTACCTCACTGTATTTACCTGGTCATGCATACCAATGAATTTGAAAGCTTCCATTGCAAAATGGAACTGGGATTGGGAACTAGAGTAGATCTGAACAGTTTCGTCCTTCTTGCAGCTGGGGAAAGAATATACGGTAAGTTAGTGGGTCATTCCAAAAATGCAATGTTTTACCTGGAAGGGGCGCTGCAATAAACTAAGTCTGTGTCCCGAATGGCACCTTATTCCCTACACAGTACACTACTTTTGACCAGAACCCTATTTGGGATGCAACCTATATGTGAGCATACACACCAGTGAAGCAATGACTTATAGGGAAACTAGCTCAAAGGCCGGCAGATGGTGATATTGAGTTGTTTCATCTGTCCAAATGCACTGTATGCAGCCGGCTATACACTCGTATCCCCCATAGACTGGTTCGTACCTAAAACATTCTCCATTCAGGCTGCAAAGGTGTCAATTTCCTCCTTAACTCGATTTAATGGTGAGAAGGCAGAAAAAAACAGGGAAAATATGCATACTTTCTTCATGAAACACTTGTGGCCGGTTTGGTCAGGGTCTTAGTGTTTGTCACTGACCCGTTTTGGATGATGCTGTAGTGCTCTGGGTCGTTGGGATTGTCTGTTGGCGTGGCCATGCATGACTCCACAAACATTTCAGTGTTGGGGACTGAGGACGTGGACGTGATCTCCATGTAGACCATCTCTTTCAGTTCCACCTGGAACCACAGAGAAGGTGATGTTGTCCTATGACACTGATCTAAGGTCAGTTTGTTAGTTTTACTCCTTTCCACCAACCCAAAGGGTCATGATTTGGGTACGGTAAGCTGATTCTAGATCTGTGACATAACCAATTAGCCTGTACATTGGCTAGATCCTCTTTAGGATAAATTGACATTATTTATTAGTTAACTCAATATAGCTATATATAATGTCGGGAAAGTACATAATTTGAATTGTTGTCATTTCGCAGACGTTCTTATCCAGAGTGACTTACAGGAGCAATTACGGTTAGGTGCCTTGGTCAAGGACACGTTGACAGATTTTTTAACCTAGTCGGCTCGGGATTCAAACCAGTGACCTTTTGGTTAAAAGCCCTGAGCTCTTATCCACTAGGCTGCCTGCCGCCCTAAAGCAGCAAAGACGATGCAATTTCTTGTTCTATGAATCTGGGCTGTCTGCATGGATCAAGATCGTGTTTGCCCACTGATCTAAAACCTAATCAGTCTGGATCTTAAGGTGTCAAGCTAGGTAACACATTAAGCAAGCATAGTTCAGTGAACTAGTTACGCTACATACACACCTCCACTGGGTAACTGGCTGGATCCACCATCCTGTTGAAACTACTACTCTGGTAGAACTCAAACTGGTAGGTGAACTTCCCGAAGCCCTTCTCTCTGAAAATGTACGGAATCTTGTGGGCCAGGAAATCCAGGCTCACGTTGCCCTTCTTGGGGTAGACACACCAGAATTCGATCTCCATCTCGTCCCTCTTGGTGATCACGGCACTGGAGTCCTCAAAGGAAGTGATCTCGTTTCTGAAGATTAGGTTGTCCTCTTCCTCCTGAAAAGCAACATATTTTGCTTTAATTGATGATCACTGTCAGAGTGATATAAATGGCAAAGATCTGGTTGAAATAATACGTCACATATGTAATACTGTGCTGATATAGGAGCCGATTTCCATTTTAGATCATAATGAATATGATTATAGGGACAGGGAGGATCTGATCCTGGTTAGTGTAGTAGTAACATAAGGCAACTGGATGCTAATGGTAGAAGAGACATATAGTCTGACAATTCCAATAAGACACATATCAGAGAAATATGCCTAGGACAATTAGACACATGGTCTGCTGACCTGACACTAATGAAAGGGAGAGAACACATGGTCTGCTGACCTGACACACTAAAGATAGAGGGATCCATAGTCAGCTGCTTCTAAAAGGAAGGCCTATAAGGCTGAATCTGCTGATTCCAATAAAGGCAAACTGAACAAAGAGTACATTGACACATTATGCTGACACACTAAAGATAGAGGGATCCATAGTCAGCTGCTTCTAAACAGAGGTTTATAAGACAGAATCTGCTGATTCCAATAAAGGCAAACAAAACAAAGAGTACATTGACACATTATGCTGACACACTAGGATGGAGGGTCCGGCCACCATTGTAGTCTAGCTGAGAGCAGATGTGGGCGTTATTGGGCGTGAACAAGCGGGAAGCTTGAACTAGAGGATAGTGGTGGCGAATGACTTGAGAAGGGAGACTTCATTTGCATAAGGGATGGACATAGTGCTATGTGTGTATAAATATAGGAGCTAAGGCTCTGGGAGGGGGGTTCCGCGGTGGGTGTTCCGCGGTGTGTGTGCCGCGGGGTGTGTTCCGCGGACATTCCAGATTGTGATACAATTTGTATTAAAAATCTTATTTGAGTTCACAAAGTTCTTGTAAGAGTTATATTTGAAGTGATTTTCTACGACATAATTGGCGAACTTGCCAGGAGTGACAGGGACGGAGACGTTCTTGGCTGGCGGGTTCTTTGGACAATCTAAACAAACAGAGGTGGCCACCCAACTATATACGGTAAGCAAGTTCTTACAATAGTTGAAATGTTTGTGTGGATTGCTTCAGAGTCCTGTCTCAGCGGGAGGAATGTCATGTAGGTCTCTCTCTCAAATTTCCTAAAAAACGATAAAAACGAAAGAACTTTTGAATTCAAATAAATGTGCGTGCATGTGTGAGTTTGGGTTTTGTATGAATGCGCATGTCTAGAGATTGAGTGAACTGGAACTGTGAACTTTGATTGTGTCGGGTGTTTGGCTGGGGGGAGCGGGCATTTGTTCTGGTTGGACTGCTCGAGACAGGTTCATGTGTCTGGTTTGATTGGGGGAGTTGTTCCGTCTGATTCTGCTTGGCCGGGTTCGACCGTATCAGGATCTGTTTTGGGATGTGCGTAAACACACCTCAGTCAACCTGAGCGGGCGACTCGTGTCGGGTGTGTGTGATTCGGACTGCCCCTCTCGTCGGACCATTCATTTTGAGCAGCCTTGTGTGGGCTGATCGGCGCAACTGTTTGTACTCTCTAGTTGAGTGGCGCAGGGCTACAACAAGTAGTTTATACAGTCAAAGCATAAAACAGTAGGTTGTAGGAAAACGTTAGCCCGATTGTGCGGCGTTCAACTGAAAAAGTAGCTTATACAGTCAAAGCATAAAACAGTAGGTTGTAGGAAAACGTTAGCCCGATTGTGCGGCGTTCAACTGCAAAAGTAGCTTATACAGTCAAAGCATAAAACAGTAGGTTGTAGGAAAACGTTAGCCCGATTGTGCGGCGTTCAACTGCAAAAGTAGCTTATACAGTCAAAGCATAAAACAGTAGGTTGTAGGAAAACGTTGGCCCGATTGTGCGGCGTTCAACTGCAAAAGTAACTTATACGGTCAAAACATAAATCAGTAGTTAAATAAATATTCATAGTTTCCGCTCTGAAAGGAAGATTGTATGGGTGAAGTAGTAGGTGCAGGAAAAACGTTGGCCCGATTGTGCGGCGTTCAAATGCAAAAGAAATCCTGCGAATAAAAAACCGCTCTGTCTAGCTACCAGGGTTTGGTAATTCAGTAGGTTATGCCACAATACTACTCTAAAAATAGAAGAAAAGATAAGTATTGGGGGTTGAATAGGATATGAAGACAAGCTGATCCGATTAGACAGTAGTCTCGTCATATTGTAGAAGTCTAGGCTTATGTAGAAGGAAGTGAATTAAGTCAATAAAGAAAGACTGAGTTGTTTTGAGGTAAAAACAAAGGGATTGAATGAACGGATGAAACATAAAAGGATGAATGATAATGTTGTAAGAAATGAGTAGATCTGTGTAAAAATAGAAGATTAGGAAGGAAAGATGAGTTGTGTGTGTATGTAGGCAGAACGTCCAGGAGAGGGAGCGCGCAGCTCTCCTGTGACAGAGTAGAGTTGATGCTGTAGTATTCAGAAATAATGTATGTACTGTATAGAGTAGGCTTCGATAAAAGAAATTAAGTGATGTGACAAATGAATTATTAATTGGAAAGGAGATTGGCTCTAACTCGGAAAAATAGTAAATAAAAGGTGTAGAAATACATGGGAGTATTTAGGAAAAATAAATAAATAAATAGTCGCATGGGACCAAAATGTGAAGCTCGATTTGTAGGCGTTCTGATGTCAACATTCTATCATCAGAAAATACATTGCGATGAGGTTGTGTGTGTGGTTCCTCTAGTCCTCGCAGACGTGCGGGTGATTGGCAGAACTATTGACAAGATCTAAGAACAAATGAGAAAATAGCTCCCTGTTTTGAATATGGATATAGCGGGTTATGGGGAAAATTAGTGTAAGGTGACATTAGAACTTAGTGCGGTAGTAGGAAATGCCGCTATACAAGAGTTTATTTCCTTGTCAAAATAATAAACAACTAATTGGTTTGAGGTTAGTGAGAATGGAATTTTTTACTTGTCGGTGTATAGTCTCTGAGCGAACAATGAGTGTTTCATAGAGATTACAGTTTATATGTGGTCAAGAAGAAGTATTGGATCACGTTTGACATCTAGTAAAATAACGATGGAATTTTAATTGTTAGACATTCTATACCACAATTCTCTGGAACTGTTAAAGACGCTTTAGAATAAAATCTATGGATAAGTAAAATTATTGGTTTGCTGACTAAAAGGTAACGTTGTGAATATTAACAATATGTACACTTTCTTTTCCAGAAAGAATAAGGGAAAAAAAGGTTTTTTTAATCTTCTCTGGTCAACAATGTCATTGGAGACTGCATTACTGTGGAAAGCAGTTAATTAAAGTCAGCCGCTTTAAAAATAAAAATATCTGGATAAGGCTAAAACATGGAGTTCTGGATGAGTGAGTCCAGTCCCTTTGCGATTATTGGCTTATGATTTACTACTAAGTGCACCATGTACTGGGAATGAATATACATTAGTAGGTTTATTGGAAGGGTTTTTTCCAATTCAGTTTCAAATTGGGTATGCAAAAGGATGAACATGGTTTTGAAAAATGTATTTAAGTTGCTCCTAAAGAAAGGGGGAGTGGAAACATATTAATGGTCTCAAAATGCCCTGAATCCTAGGAATTTCTTGTAAAAGACTGATCACCTTTTACTAGAAATTGTTGGAACAGGTGGGATATACTTATAAAATGTTTAAGACACCAGACTCTATTCAAACTGTATAATTACTTTGAAAATCTATTATGTCCCTGGGAAAATTATGAAGAGTTGTACCCTTAAATTGAATAAGTTATTCGAATAGGTTTATTTTAATTTTTTTTTTTTTTTGATATAACATGTGTTCATAGGTAAAATTATCAGTTCCTTGGGGTTATGGTCTCTGGGTAAATACACAAATGTGCTTTGTTCATTCTGCATATAAAAAGTGATGTAGGTTACTCCGGGGGGTTTATTGGAGTGTGGGTTTCTGTGTGGGTTTTGTTGATGGATACATCATCTGTAATTCATCTGAGAGATCACCAGTAGAATAAGGGAGTTGTCATGAAAGGTGACGTCAGAATGCTTTAGGGCATGGGAGAGAATATCACCACTAGTGGGTGTGGAGCTCATACCCGCCCTAATCGACTGAATAGTGAGGGACAACTGTGTCTGATGACCTGTGAACTGTAACAAATAATAGACATGTTGAAATGATATGGGCCAGGGTGTATTATGAATTAAAGGAATTGGGGTATTGAACTTTTATTACCAGGCCACTCATGTAAGAAAAACTGAGACAAAAGGGCTATTGGGAAAATAGATAATACTGGTAATAAAAGTGTTTAGTTTAAATGTTAATTATTAAAGGGATGATGTGTATTGAATTGATCAGGTCAAATTTGAGTTAAAGTAAACACTAAGGATTGTTATCCTGAATATTGGGTTGGTAAATGTATAAACAATAAACATAACTGTTTAGTTATTTAGATATAGCACTGTTTGAATTTAATAGGCCTAGGGCCGCTCTGGAATCTAATCCTGGGACAAGGAGGTTGACAAAACTTCCAGAATATTTGATTATCGGTTTTTTGTTTCTTTTGTTTTCTAATGTCATTGGAATTGTAATGATAAATTGTATTGTTTGATTGACTATAAAGGTAGTCTGTTGTGCGATGATACCCAAGAATGTAGAAGAAAGAGACCAACAATAACATTGGCATAGATTGAAAAGGATGGACGTTTTCCCCAGGTTTAATTACATTACAAATAGTGGTAATATTGCAACTGTGCAATTATTGTAATTTCTTTTTCTCTTTTTCTCGTTTGGTCAATTTATTTGTGTTTTGAGGAACATAAGGTTGTGAATATGTTCCTAAGGGGGGACTGATATCTATTTTAAATTGATTAGAAAAGATTTGAGAATGTTTTAAGAATGTATTTTACAGCAGTTGCTGTAGGGACCATCATTTGATTATCATTATGAATATTTCTGTGGCAGGAGGCCAGGTATTTGAGGCAGAATGGTTACATAGGGCTATTATTAAAACTTAAGATTTAGTGATCTTGCTAATGTTGTCAGGAAATAACCCATGTGTTAGTGTGTATGTCCTCAGGAAAAAACAGCCAGAAATGGAAGGGCTTGGGCTGCATTCTGGAGACTGAGTGTACATCAAGATACACCAGGCTGGTGGTATACTTCTTACAACACTGCAGTGGTAAAGTTCTTTATGTCTCTCTTTGGTGGGTGCATAAGTCTCACGAGAAGTAAGGTCCAGCTGAATAATGGGTGAGCTTGAAAACACCATGACAGAGGATGTGGAATCAGAGAGAGAAAGAGAGAGAGATTAGATTCCACTATAGACATACTGGGTTGAGTTTGGAGGCTACATGTTTTATTTTTAATACATCATGTGAAAGAGAATGGATGATAGGATATTATACTCTAAACAAACATGTTAAAGGGATTGATATGAAAGCATATACAGTGTTGAATTAATTCAAGAAGAGAGAATGTTAATTGTAGGTTATGCACATGATTATCAGTTGAAATGGAGTAGATGGGAAACTAAGTAAAAATGACATGATTTGGGAACACCTCTCAGAACCTGTGGCCGAAAGGGGAAGACTGGGTGGAAGCATGAGGAAGCTTTTTAGGGCTTTTATTTTTGTGGAGTCCAGCAGAAAAGTATCCTGGAGGCATAGAGTCAGGTAAAGAGAGAGTGGGAATTGTCATGGTCTCAGATTTCAGTTTGCATGAATATATTTATGCATAACACATAACATTGTCAATGCTGTTATGTTTTGTCTGTTGTTTTCCAAGTCTTATGTTTAGGAAACCAGAAGGAGAGGGGTTCGCCAGCTTCAGCCTGAATGTCTGTTTGTTGTGTGATGAGTGATGGAAGTAAGAGGATGTATGGTGCAATCTTAGAACAGAGGCCATAAGTCTCTAAGTATGAATGCTTCACAGAAAGTAGGCAGAAACCTGAACCAGGATGAGAGGTTCTGCGTTTGATGATCCAAGGGGACCAGAAGGACCCCCCTCAGTGGTACCAGGAGATCTAGTCCACGTTGGAGGGATCCGGAGGAAGTGGGATCAACCGAGGAGAGATGGACCCTATGAGGTGGCCAAAGCAACAAGAACGGCCGTCCAAGTGAAAAGAAGCCAGACGTGATACCATCTGAACCACTGCAGCTGAGTCCCAACAGAGAGAAGGACACAACCACATAGAGATGAGGACACAGAGGATGCTGATTCACCAGGAGGGAGCCTGGAGGGAGCAGGAGCAGCGGAAACGATTGAGATGCCAGGGAGGAGCCAAGAAAACAGTAAATCAAGTGAAAGCCAAAATATGACACGTGCACCGACTAATGCACCCAGAAGAGGAGGAGAGGCCTCACAAGGAACAGAATAAGAACGTTTCTTTCCTAAAATTGAAACCCTTCCAGATGGAAGCTAAGTCCGGCCTGAGGAGGGAGCTTCAGGTGAAGAAAGAGGAGGAAAAGTCCCGCAAGCTGAAGAAAATGGGGATTACCCCACAATTGACTTTTAAACTTTTGAATGGCCTCCTTTACAGACAATTGATGTTAGAACAACAAAAGAATAATGACATTGACATAACAGAAGCAACAGTGAATGCTAGTATAGAAACAACAGACTAATGCACAATCAAGATGTATGGTGGGAGCAGGAAGAGAAGAATGGAATCAGCCGAACAATCCAAAAAGACTGACAAGGTTAGAATCTATGTTCCACCTCAATGTATAACAGAAGCAGGAGAACTGAAGTCTATCTCAATCATAAGGATCAAACCCTTATCGGAGATTGCACTCTGTGGATGGACACATCACCAAACAAAGGGAGAAGTCGTTTGGGACCCGAAAGGATGTGACCTGACATGAATCAAAGAAAAAGACGAGTAGGTGCTCATCATGAACAAGATTGAACCAGTGGAAGGTGAAGACCTACCCCTGCACCTGAACAGGAAGAACCTGTGACAACAACAAGGGTGGCGGCTGCTGTGACGACCACAGTAGTTACCACTAGATGACATCGACTGCCCTTACCAAGCAGACCACCGTGCCAACAAAGCAACCTGAGACATCAGTCAGGAGAGTTTTTTACTGACATTTGGAACTTTCTGATAAACTCTAATGATCTACCTCAAGATAAGAACATTGAAAAAGCGACAGAATTAGATATATTAGAACCACTCAAGGACAGCACACGAGAAGAAGTAGTGAAGAACGAGTGGTACAAATGGGTTAAGTCTATGGCAAACAAACACAGAATGGACAATTGTATTTTGTGTAGAAAATCACCTTTGTCTGATCTTTTAATAGTCTCTGAACCAGCATCATTTAAAAACTGTGTAAGTTGGAAAAATGACCATTGTACCAATAGAAAGTATTCTATTTCCTTGTGTGACATTGAATGTAGGATTGCTCAAGGGAGCACTAGAGGCAGAGCCATGTTAAACGAGACTAAGTTGGGAGACAATGATTGTGCTGCCTATGAAATTAGAACTGAATTAAATGGACCCCAATTAGACAGAAGTACTGTGGTTAAAGGAAAATATGAATGTTTTTACAGCCATGACACCGAAGGAATTGATGTAGGAAACACCACTGTAGAATGTGATACTATTTGGGTTTTAGAGAATGTGGGAGTTCGTAAAAATAATGATAAAGGGTTGTGTGGTCACATAACTCAGGTTGCGCCATCTCTTAATATGTTGAAAAATCAAGACAGAGGTATTGCTGATAGTTTCTGGATGTGTGGAAAAAACTAACTGTTGAATGTATTGCCTGATGGATGGATTGATCTTTGTGCCTTAGTTAGAAGCAATTAAATAGGTTACTATTATTGAATCACTCCATGATGACTATGTTAAAACCTAGAGTTAAAAGGGTTTATGATAAGGATCCTGAGGTATACCTTAATGCAATTGGACTGCTTAGAGGTCTACTTAGGGATTTCAAGGCCAGAGAGGAGGTTAAATCAGGATTTGAATCTATATTTCTGTGGATAACACCAAATATGAACTTAGAATGGATTAATTATATATGATATAATCAACAGGGATTCATTAACTATACTTAATTGGCTCTTAGTGGAGAAGGGTGGAGTTTGTGTCATGTTTGCTAGGATGACCATCATGTTGGGAGGAGGGTTGTTGGCTTTGGGTATTGCATTTTGTTGTGTTATACCCTGGTAAAGTCAATTGTGGTTCAGACAGCAGTTAACTAGATGTCTGTAAGGAGAGATGACCCTCCTGTGGTGATTGATCCTGTACCGAGTAGCCCAGGCAAGTATACTAATAAGTATGGAAAGCCTTGTAATGCGGTCGGTGGACCTTTGGACTGCCCCTTTGGGAATCCAAACTGTCTATATAGAGTAGTTCCTGGAGGTGGTTATGCTTGCCATGATTTTTGTAAGGATGGTCTACCTGTATATGCTGTATTCCCAAATTCATGTCTGCAAGGAGGATCATGTTGAAATGCTTAAATTTAGAATGATGTTGTGTCAATTTTCTTTTGTAACTGCATGTAGGTCTTTTATTTTTTTCTTATTCATTTATTATTATACTCCTTGTATTATTTTGATTTTCACATAACTGAGATAACCTCAGGCAAGGCTATGTACCTACACGCTCATGCTTCATCAAATATGTAATATTTTGTCCTTATATTTTTTATACCAAGTTTGATCTATTACTCTTATGAATATTGGAGATGTTTGGTCTAGTTAGTTTTTGTTTTTTCTGTTTCTGATTAGATCTTTTACTCCTATGTCACATTGGAGATGTTTGGTCTAGTTGGTTTATATGCTTCACTTTGTTTTTATTTTTTTGTTTTTTTCTTGTTTATCATAGGTATTTTCTTTTACTATCCCAAAGTCTTATTTGTATCATTTATGTGGCTAAATAGCCCCAGAGGGGGGATTGTAGTAGTAACATAAGGCAACTGGATGCTAATGGTAGAAGAGACATATAGTCTGACAATTCCAATAAGACACATATCAGAGAAATATGCCTAGGACAATTAGACACATGGTCTGCTGACCTGACACTAATGAAAGGGAGAGAACACATGGTCTGCTGACCTGACACACTAAAGATAGAGGGATCCATAGTCAGCTGCTTCTAAAAGGAAGGCCTATAAGGCTGAATCTGCTGATTCCAATAAAGGCAAACTGAACAAAGAGTACATTGACACATTATGCTGACACACTAAAGATAGAGGGATCCATAGTCAGCTGCTTCTAAACAGAGGTTTATAAGACAGAATCTGCTGATTCCAATAAAGGCAAACAAAACAAAGAGTACATTGACACATTATGCTGACACACTAGGATGGAGGGTCCGGCCACCATTGTAGTCTAGCTGAGAGCAGATGTGGGCGTTATTGGGCGTGAACAAGCGGGAAGCTTGAACTAGAGGATAGTGGTGGCGAATGACTTGAGAAGGGAGACTTCATTTGCATAAGGGATGGACATAGTGCTATGTGTGTATAAATATAGGAGCTAAGGCTCTGGGAGGGGGGTTCCGCGGTGGGTGTTCCGCGGTGTGTGTGCCGCGGGGTGTGTTCCGCGGACATTCCAGATTGTGATACAATTTGTATTAAAAATCTTATTTGAGTTCACAAAGTTCTTGTAAGAGTTATATTTGAAGTGATTTTCTACGACATTAGGCACTTATTTTTGTGAATACAAGTCCAGACCTCCAGCTGGGTGCCGCAGGTGTTGAGGGCCAGGGTCCTGAAGACGTGGCTGCTATTGGAGCTCAGACTGCAGGACGGGTCATTAAGACGCAGGTGGTCCTCATAGAGACCCACGATGGAGGCCTTCTCCACAGCCACCGTCATGCTGGTCTCGTTGCAGACCACACTTGCTTTGGAAACAGTCACTAAAACGAGGATATGAGAGGATGCTATGCTTGTCAGAGAGTAGAGATCTGCTCTGGCAGTTTAACATTACACAGATTCACAAACCAGATTAGCATTGCGTTTGCACCAGTTTATCTCAGTAGGCCTACCACCTGTAGTAGGGAGTGTTGTTGTTTGGGGTAGGGTAGTAACAGGTTCCGTTGTTTGGGGTTGGGTAGCAACAGGTTCCGTTGTTTGGGGTTGTGTAGCAACAGGTTCCGTTGTTTGGGTTTGGGTAGTAACAGGTTCCGCTGTTTGGGGTTGGGTAGCAACAGGTTCCGTTGTTTGGGGTTGGGTAGTAACAGGTTCCATAGTTTGTACCATGGTTGTGGCTTTTGTTACTGTAGGACACAGCCCTGAAAATATTAATTGAAACATGTGCAACAGATGGTTTAAATTGTCAAAAGAACACTTCCTAATTTATACATAATTTATATTAAATGTATTCCACAAAATAATGATGTATTATTTATTAAGTAGGTAATGCAAAAACGTTCAATTCTGTTATTCCTTTACTGACCTGACAACAGAATGACCAGGAACACTGTTTTTTCCATTGCTTCACACTATGTAAAGTAAGAGAGAAACAATGCATCACATGCAAAGCTGCTATACTGGACTAAAGGGCAAAATGGACATTTGGATTGTTATTATTAAGTATTTCGGGATGTCTTACACATTTTCAGATTCATTTTATGTTTCTCGAAGCTCACTCCCCATACCAGTAGTCGCGCAAGACAATTACGTCATCAAAGATGGCTTCCCACTACCAGAGATGGGCAGTGAGCTTCGGGAAAAGTTGGATATAAACATTTATTTGACCGTGCTTCACACATTTTACAATCAGAGTGGACTGGCAAACTGTTTCTCATAATTGATGTGCCTCCGGTGACTGGATTTGTTTTTCAGAAAAATACCACAGACCTGGGATGTTTAATTTGCTGGGTTCGTCAATTAGCATTCAATGACTAAGAACCAGTGCAATGTAATAAAAGTGCACGTTGTTCGAAGGAGTGAAAAAGGCTATGATACAGTATTGTAGCGGCGTTCGTTAGCCAAATGAGCATCTACATTCAAATTACTTTTGACTATAATGGTGACGATAACCACATTTCATTCCAACCATTTCATACAGATTAATTACCTGACACATTAAAAAGTCACAACCAATTTGTTTGTTCGACATGGTCGAATTTGTGTTGGTAGACTATCTGCACTGTAGCTGTGAGCGGTTGGTTCAAGTGCATATGCCAAGACCATTGTGGGCACATTTGCTATTTAACGAAACAGTTTTTGAGACCAACCCGTCTAGAGTTGTAGAGTTGAAAATGATGGAAAACCATTTAACTTTTTCATTTGTTAGATGGGAATTTAGTGGCAAATGTTATTTTTTATGTACACTACGTCATCACTCAAAGCCTTTTATCCGCAATAAGTCTGTTTGGTGAGAAAATGCACATATTGTTTTAGGCAGATTTGAGAATATTTGCAAGAAAATCTATCGCAAATTGGATTACAACCCTTAAATCATGTGAAATACCCCTCTTTTACGCTGCTGCGGCTCTCTGTTCATCATCTATGCATAGTCACTTTAACTATACATTAATGTACATATTACCTCAATTAGCCCGACTAACCGGTGCCCCTGCACATTGACTGTACCGTAACACCTGTATATAGTCTCGCTACTGTTATTTTCACTGTCATTTTACTGTTTTCTTTTAATTATTTTTCCTTCTCTATTGTTTACCTAATACCTATTTTTTTTTAACTTAAATTGCACTATTGGTTAGGGCTTGTAAGTAAGCATTTCACTGTAAGATCTACCTGTTGTATTTGGCGCACGTGACAAATACACTTTGATTTGATACACCCATGCAATATATTTAGACTACTTTAGCTGGGCTTGCTAGTAGAGCATTACACCCTGGGAAGTCAATGGCACTCTGGGAATAATAGTACACTGTAGACTAGGGTGAAATAGAGGTTGAGTTCCTGCCCGACTACGTTGCAGACGCATGCCAGATCTTACAACGCATGGATAGGTATTTAACATATGAGCTAACCACATATCATATAGCAAAATCTGATGCCCGACTGCTCAGTCGTTGACGTGGCACGCAACCAATGGGTGATGCAATGCAACGCCTGCAAATCCATGGGCAGGAACTCGACCAGAGGTTCTAAAAATGACTCATGTGAGAAATCATGCAATGTGACTGACAAAAACAATAAAACACCAACATTTCTAGCAAATCTGTGCATATACACTTACAGTATAACTGTTTTTATTGTGATGGAATTGTCCTCGAAGTAACTGGATTATCAATGGTATTGATTCATCATGTTAATTATGTTCTGGTGCCATTTGGGAAATTTAAAGTATTGATTGGGGACTTATTTGTAGAGGAATGTAACAGTTTCTGGGGGATTTGTGATGATTTATTTGCGCTTCCCATCACTGTTTTTGTATTTTAATGTGTTCGTACATATATATACATACATATATACAGTACCAGTTAAACGTTTGGACAACCTACACATTTTTCTTTATTTTTACTATTTTCTACATTGTCAAATAATAGTGAAGACATCAAAACAATGAAATAACACATATGGAATCATGTAGTAACCCAAAAAGTGTTAGACAAATCAAAATATATATTATATTTGAGATTCTTCAAAGTAGCCACCCTTTGCCTTGATGACAGTTTTGCACACTCTTAGCATTCTCTCAACCAGCTTCATGAGGTAGTCACCTGGAACAACAGTCCATGAAACCCTGGAATTAGGTGTGTCCACATTTTTGACTAGTACTGTAGATGTAGTTATAGTTTTGATATAATGGCTATTTTTTGTAAATGAGACCTAGTTCTCAATATGTCTTCCCTGTTAAAATAAAGGTTAAATAAAAAACATAAATTATAATACAATAAATAATAATATGAATAATGTAGTGTTAATTTATCCTGGTGAATCCAGAATGAACACCCCATGATGATAATGATGAAGAGGATGATGATGATAATTATAATTGTATTAAAATAGCGTTAGTTACGTTCACTGAAATGTTTTTTGAAAAATCTTGAGCATTTGATATTCCAACTCATTCGACTCCACTGTATTGCAATGTCAGAAGACTGTAATTGTGCTTTCTGCCACACAGGGTTCTGCAAGCGTCACGTCACAGGGAATAAGAAAGTTCACTTATTCATCTACTGCAGTGGAGGCTGGTGGGAGGAGCTATAGAAGGATAGGCTCGTTGTAATTTCTGGACGTTTGATTCCGTTCCAATAATTCCATTCCAGCCATTACAATGAGCCCATTCACCTGTAGCTCCTCCCACCAGCCTCTTGTATACTTTACAACTATATTGATTTGAATTGTATTGTATTGACGTTTAATATAAATATAGTATTGAACATGCTGGCTTTTTCAATGGACTCACAGATTGACTTGAATATGATAGTATCAATGCTGAACTTATTGTAATGATGATGGTGAAGTGTTACCTTCAGTTAGATATCACAGCTGGTGTCTTATTCTGTCACTCTCTCTTCTATGACCCTCTCTCTGGATCACTTTGTCTGTCGTCTCTCTGGATCGCTCTCTCTGTCGTTTCTCTGGATCACTCTCTGTCGTCTCTCCGTCTTTCCGTGTCTCGATATCTATATCACTGTCACTGTCTATCTCTGTCTTTGCTCTGTCTGGAAATGAAAGCTCCTCTTAAAATATCAATCAGATACCAGTTTGTTCACATGCCATTTATCTCACGTGATAATCATTCTGTTTGTGAAGTGAAGTGTGGAGTCAGTTGTATTCAGTGTCTCTCTCACTCTCTGTGTGTGTGTGTGTGTGTGTGTATGTGTGTGTGTGTGTGTGTGTGTGTGTGTGTGTGTGTGTGTGTGTGTGTGTGTGTGTGTGTGTGTGTGTGTGTGTGTGTGTGTGTGTGTGTGTGTGTGTGTGTGTGTGTGTGTGTGAAAGAGAAAGAGACATATGGGCATAGGGCCGTGACAGCCGCTTTGCACACCTGCTCAGTGAACTTCATACACATTTTTAATCTGAAAATGCTAACATTTGGTCTACCAAACCAAAGTATGGATTGCAGTTACTCCTTAGAGTCGCAAGGCGCAAGGCGACCAGAAACATGACCGAATACAAACAGTGTAGCTATTCCCTCCGCAAGGCAATTAAACAAGCTAAGCGTCAGTATAGAGACAAAGTAGAGTCGCAATTCAAAAGCTCAGACACGAGAGGTATGTGGCAGGGTCTACAGTCAATCACGGACTACAAAAAGAAAACCAGCCCCGTCGCTGACCCCGATGTCTTGCTCCCAGACAAACTAAACAGCTTCTTTGCTCACTTTGAGGACAATACAGTGCCACCGACACGGCCCGCTACCAAAACCTGCGGGCTCTCCTTCACCGCAGCCAACGTGAGTAAAACATTTAAACGTGTTAACCCTCGCAAGGCTGCCGGCCCAGACCGCATCCCTAGCCGCATCCTCAGAGCATGCACAGACCAGCTGGCTGGTGTGTTTACGGACATATTCAATCAATCCCTATCCCAGTCTGCTGTTCCCACATGCTTCAAGAGGGCCACAATTGTTCCTATTCACAAGAAAGCTAAGGTAACTGAGCTAAACGACTATCGCCCCGTATCACTCCCTTCCGTCATCATGAAGTGCTTTGAGAGAGGAGTCAAGGATCATATCACCTCCACCCTACCTGACACCCTAGACCAGACATGGGCAAACTACGGCCCGCGGGCCACATACGGCCCGTTAGGCTTTTTAATCCGGCCCGCCGAACTTGTCCAAATTATAGTAAAAACCTCATTTTTTTCCCCTTTCCCTGCAATGCCCACGTTTCCCCAATAGATGGCGCACTCAAAACACATTGACCGTTGTTGGAGTGGCGCGTATTTCTCTTTATTTCACTTTAATTTTCACTTCGTTTCACGTTTATTAACTGATAAGGGCTATTTTTCACATTTGAAAGACAGTTAATAAATTGGGTTGTAGTGTTCTTACTGTGCTATGAGGTTTGCACACACTACATTTAATGCTTTAGTATATCCGGCCCAAACACTCCCTCCAAATGCTCCTGGCCCGGCCCCTCTGTCAAATTTTAGAACCCATTGTGGCCCGCGAGTCAAAAAGTTTGCCCACCCCTGCCCTAGACCCACTCCAATTTGCTTACCGACCCAATAGGTCCACAGACGACACAATCACAATCACACTGCACACTGTCCTAACCCCTCTGGACAAGAGGAATACCTACGTAAGAATGCTGTTCATCGACTACAGCTCAGCATTTAACACCATAGTACCCTCCAAACTCGTCATTAAGCTCGAGACCCTGGGTCTCGACCCCACCCTGTGCAACTGGATCCTGGACTTCCTGACGGGACACCCCCAGGTGGTGAGGGTAGGAAACAACATCTCCACCCTGCTGATCCTCAACACTGGGGCCTCACAAGGGTGCGTTCTCAGCCCTCTCCTGTACTCCCTGTTCACCCATGACTGCTTGGCCATGCACGCCTCTGATATAGAATTTTATTATCAATGTTTATAACTTTCAATTATTCTAATCGGTCTGCAACCCAGAGTGTGTAAAGTTCTGGTTTAAATGAAACAGACAGAATTCCCAGATCACAATTAGTCAAATCAAAGTTTATTCACAAGAGCTCTGCCGTTCATATACAAAGATATTCTATTTATAACATTCTTCTAACCCATGCACACTAACATTAGGAGAGCTATCTTCTTCTCCAGAATTCTCACCACAGTTTATCACTACCCAGCTGACAGTTCCAGTCCCCCCCAGATAAAGGAAACCTGGAGGGGTACTCCCTGTCCTATCGTACATTCTCAGAGTTATAGCCGGGTCGGTTCAATCATAGTTTAATTGTTTCTATGTGTTTTCTTAGGCATACACACACATTTCTCTCTCTCCCAGTCTAACCTAGTTGGACTTATGTTTAATATTTTTAATTACTCCTTATCCATGCTACATAACCTCTAATCCCTAATGGTTAAGTTTCCGGATAGAATAATTTAATAATTTATCTTAAACCTTATCAATTATTTTATCAGCCTCCAACTCAATCATCAAGTTTGCAGACGACACTACAGTGGTAGGCTTGATCACCAACAACGACGAGACAGCCTACAGGGAGGAGGTGAGGGCCCTCAGAGTGTGGTGTCAGGAAAATAACCTCACACTCAACGTCAACAAAACAAAGGAGATGATCGTGGACTTCAGGAAACACCTGAGGGAGCACCCCCCTATCCACATCGAAGGGACAGCAATGGAGAAGGTGGAAGGTTTTAAGTTCCTCGGCATACACATCACGGACAAACTGAAATGGTCCACCCACACAGACAGTGTGGCGAAGAAGGCGCAACAGTGCCTCTTCAATCTCAGGAAGGCTGAAGAAATGTGGCTTGTCACCAAAAACACTCACAAACTTTTATAGATGCACAATCGAGAGCATCCTGTCGGGCTGTATCACAGCCTGGTACGGCAACTGCACCGCCCTCAACTGCAAGGCTCTCCAGAAGGTAGTGAGGTCTGCACAACGCATCACCGGGGGCAAACTACCTGCCCTCCATGACACCTACACCACCCGATGTCACAGGAAGGCCAAAAAGATTATCAAGGACAACAACCACCCGAGCCACTGCCTGTTCACATCGCTATCATCCAGAAAGCGAGGTCAGTACAGGTGCATCAAAGCTGGGACTGAGAGATTGAGAAACAGCTTCTATCTCAAGGTCATCAGACTGCTAAACAGCAATCCCTAACTCAGAGAGGCTGCTGCCCACATTGAGACCCAATCACTGGACACTTTAATAAATGGATCACTAGTCACTTTAAACAATGCCACTTTAATAATGTTTACATATCTTACATTACTCATATCACATGTACAGTATATACTGTATTTTATACCATCTACTTCACCTTGCCTATGCAGCTCGGCCATATATTTATATGTACATATTCTCATCCACCCCTTTAGATTTGTGTGTATTAGGTAGTTGTTGGGGGATTGTTAGATTAGTTGTTAGATTTGTGTGTATTAGGTAGTTGTTGGGGGATTGTTAGATTATTTGTTAGATATTACTGCACTGTTGGAACTAGAAGCACAAGCATTTCGCAACACTCGCATTAACATCTGCTAACCATGTGCATGTGACCAATACAATTTGATTTGATTGCAACAGTTGTTTTGCAACAGTTTTTGTGAGTAAAATGTTCAATATATTTCTTTAAACATTCTGTGTTGAGTGTTTAGTGTTTGTTCTGGGCCATTTAGAGACCTTATTAAGGAACATCAGGTACTGCTGATATGTCTACGCATGGTATCTCAGCTTATATTATCAGATAATATTGATAATATAATATCAATATTATCAGTATTATCAGCTACAACAGATAGGCTGTCTCTGTCTCTGTCTCTGTCTCTGTCACTTTCTCTGTCTCTGTCACTTTCTCTGTCTCTTTCACTTTCTCTTTCTCAACCTCTCTTTCTCTCTGCCACCCCTCCTTACTTATCTCACATTCTGTCCATCTCTCGCTCTCTCTCTCTCTCTCTCAATTCAATTGACTTTATTGACATGGCAAGTTCATTATTACTTACATTGTCAAAGTATACATATCGAAAAATAAAAATCTAATATATATATGTATATATATACAAAATATATATATATTTATATATAAATAAATGGTGGAACCAACAGCAATAATAATAGTAGTAGTGGACATGGGATTACCATTAACAGCAACTACAACAACAATATTAATCAGAACAACAATACATTAAAGCAACAGTAGTAGACCAGTGTCAACATGACTTGAGAAGACATATGACCTGGTATGAAAGACAAAACAAAACTAAGCTAAATGGGAAATATTATCAACATTACTTTGCATTTTTCACTGGCTGTCCCTCAGGTTGTGGCAGGAGGACACATATTTGGCTGCCAAAACTGCACATTTTGGCTTTTCACCCAATAAATATTTGATTTTTTCTTCATCTTTTATAGTTTCAAATTCTTTGTATTGAGTTATAATTTTGGGAAAGAAATATGCTCTTAGGTCTGAGTATTTGTCACAGTGTAGTAGGAAATGCACCTCTGTCTCTACCTCTCCCCTGGAGCAGAGTGAGCACAGCCTGTCCTCTCTGGGCAGCCAGGTTTGTCTGTGACGACCGGTCTCTATAGCCAGACTGTGCTCACTGAGTCTGTACCTAGTCAATGTTTTCCTCAGTTTTCTATCAGTCACAGTGGTCAGATAGTCTGCCACCATGTACTGTCTGTTTAGAGACAAATAGCATTGAAGTTTACTTTGATTTTTTGTGGTGTCTTTCCAATAGGTTATATATTTTTCTTTTTGTTTTGTGATGATTTGGTTGGGCCAGATTTTCTGAGGGCTGTCCCGAGGCTCTATGGGGTTGGTTTGGGTTGGTGAACTGAGCCTCAGAACCAGCTGGCTGAGGGGACTCTTCTCTGGTTTCATCTCTTGACATTGTAGAGCTGTGTGATGGAATGTTTTGGGGTCACTTGTTTTTAGATGGTTGTAAAATTTGATGGCTCTTTTTTCTATTCGAATGAGGAGGGGGTATTGGCCCAATTCTGCCCTACATGCGTTATTTGGAGTTTTTCTTTGTACTTGCAAAACAGTCTTGCAAAACTCTGCATGCAATATTTCAATTGGATGTTTGTCCCATTTGGTAAATTCATTATTAGAGAGTGGACCCCATACTTCACTACCATATAGAGCAATTGGTTCTATAACTGATTGAAAAATTTTGAGCCAGATTCTAATTGGAATTTCAATTTTGATGTTCCTTTTAATGGCATAGAATGCTCTTCTTGCTTTGTCTCTCAGCTCATTCACAGCCATGTGAAAGCTACCTGTGTTGCTGATATTTAGTCCTAGATATGTGTAGTTTTTGGTGTGTTCTAATAGAACTGTGTCCAAATAGAATTTATATTTGTCATCCTTATTTCCCGACCTTTTTTGGAATATCATTATATTTGTTTTTTTTAGGTTAACGGTCAGAGCCCAGGTCTGACAGAACCTGTGAAGACGATCTAGGTGCTGCTGTAACCCCTCTTTAGTGGGAGACAGCAGCACCAGGTCATCTGCGTACAGCAGACACTTGATTTCAGTGTTGTGTAGGGTGATACCAGGTGCTGCCGATTCTTCTAATATTTTTGCCAATTCATTAATGTAGATGTTAAATAATGTTGGACTTATTGGGCAGCCCTGTTTCACTCCACGCCCCTGAGAGAAGAAGTCTGTTTGCTTGTTGCCAATTTTAACCGCACATTTGTTTTTAGTGTACATTGATTTAATAAAATCATATGTTTTCCCTCCAATACCACTTTCTATTAGTTTATAAAAAAGACCTTCGTGCCAAATTGAATCAAATGCTTTCTTGAAATCTACAAAACACGAGTAGATTTTGCCTTTGTTTTGGTTAACTTGTTTATCAATTAGAGTGTGGAGGGTGTAAATGTGGTCTGTTGTACGATAATTTTTTAGAAATCCAATCTGGCTTCTGCTCAGGACGTTGTGTTCGTCAAGGAAATGATGTAGTCTGCTATTTATAATACTGCAGAGAATTTTCCCCAAGTTGCTGTTAACGCAAATTCCTCTGTAATTATTTGGGTCAAATTTGTCTCCATTTTTATAGATTGGTGTGATCAATCCCTGGTTCCAAATATCGGGGAAAATACCTGCAGTGAGGATAATGTTGAAGAGTTTGAGTATAGCCAATTTGAATTTGTGGTCTGTATATTTGATCATTTCATTTAAAATACCATCAGCACCACAGGCCTTTTTGGGTTGGAGATTGCATAGTTTTTCCAATAATTCTTCTTCTGTAATTGGGGTATCCACAGGATTCTGATAGTCTTTGACTGCTAATTCAAGGATTTGTAATTTTTCTTGTATATCTTTTTGTTCTGGGCTCTTTGTTATATTGCTGTAGAGGTTTGCAAAGTGATTTCTCCACATATCCCCATTTTGGATAGTCAATTCCTCATGATGAGGTTTGTTTAATTTATTCCAATTCTCCCAGAAGTGGTTTGATTCTATGGATTCCTCAATTCCATCCAGCTGATTTCTAATGTGCTGTTCCTTTTTTGTTCTTAGGGTGCGTTTGTATTGCTTCAGTGTTTCCCCATATTGAAGGCGTATATTTTTGTTGTCTGGTTCTCTGTGTTTTTGATTAGATATATTTCTCAATGACTTTCTTAGATTTTTGCAATCATTATCAAACCATTTTTCATTATCTGTTATTTTTGGTTTGCTCTTATGCTTCTTTAGATTAGCAAAGGAGGCTAATTTGTAAAATATAAAGTTTATGTTCCTAACGGCCAAATTTACACCTTCATTGCTGAAGGAGAACGTTAAGGCTAAAAAGTTGTCCAGGAGAGATTGTATTTTTTGGCTACTAATTGCTTTTTGGTAGATGTCTGTACTGTTTGCACTCCATCTATAGGCTTGTTTAGTACCATGTAATTTATTGGGCCGTGATGCTTCATGGTTGGGTTCTGCTCTTCTCAGATACACTGTGATTTTACTGTGGTCTGAGAGAGGTGTTAGTGGGCTGACTGTGAAGGCTCTGAGAGACTCTGGGTTTAGGTCGGTGAGGAAGTAGTCTACAGTGCTGCTGCCAAGAGATGAGCTGTAGGTGTACCTACCAAAAGAGTCTCCTCTCAGCCTGCCATTGACTATGTACAGACCCAGTGTTCGACAGAGCCTCAGGAGCTGTACTCCGTTTTTGTTTTTCACTTTGTCATAGTTGTTTCTGTGGGGGTATGTGGGGAGGGAAAGGTTGTTGCTTCCTGGTAGGTGTTTATCCCCATGACTGTTAATAGTGTCTTGTTCTTCTGCTGTTCTAGCATTCAGGTCTCCACAGACCAGTACGTTGCCTTGGGCCTGAAAGTGACTAATCTCCCCCTCTAGAATGGAGAAACTCTCTTCATTGAAGTAGGGTGACTCTGAGGGGGGAATGTATGTGGCACAGAGGAAGACGTTTTTATCTGTCAAGATAGCCTCCTTGTTTATTTTTAACCAGATAAAGAATTCTCCTGTTTTGATCAATTCGATTGAATTAATTAGTTCAGATTTATACCATATTAGCAATCCCCCTGAGTCTCTGCCCTGTTTGATTCCTTTTAATTTAGTGGATGGTATGATTATCTCCCTATAACCTAGTGGACAGCCAGTGGAAACATCACCTCTGCACCATGTTTCCTGTAGTACTACAATATCAACATCATCAATTTCTTTCAGGAAGTCTGGGTTTCTGCTCTTTAGCCCAAAAGCAGAGGACTTCAATCCTTGTAAATTCCAACATGCAACGTAAAAAGACTTCATCACTTTTTTTATTTTATTTTCTTTACCTTTCAAAATGAGACAAACACTCACAATCCAAGAAGAACCATTAAAATAGGACTTTTCAATTAAAGTAAACTCTTATTTTGCAAATGTGATTTGTTTATAATTTAAGATAGAATTTGTGTCATGCCACTTGGGTGGATGTAGTGTGAGAATGGTGGAGTTCATGTGCTCATCTTACCATGACCCTCGGCCCATCACATGTGAGCATAGTAGACTCAGCATTTGTTTGATGTCACTCATTTGGTTGGTGGGGGCTGGGCCAGTTGCTCCTCTCACAGCCTGTGCGTAGCTCTGCCTGCTGGGCTGTGGCTCCTCCAGGTGTGGGTCTGCGGTGGGGGGCAGGGGGGTGGGAGGCCTCGTCTGGGTGGCTCTGAAGCTGGGCTGGGGTGGTCTGTGCTGCGCTGGCTGTGGTGGGCATTGAGGTTGGTGGTGCTGTGGTCGTGGCTGGGGGGTCCAGGGTGCTGGTCCGGGATGTTGTCTCGGTGATCTCGGCAGGGTGGAGATTGCTCTGCTGTTCCTGGGTGGAGAGGTCGGGCTGCGGTTTAAAGCGACGTCCTTGAGAGTCTTGGCAAGGATGGGGACTGTCTCCCTGTACAGGTGAACATGGTCATAGAGACAGTCCAGATCGAGGGTGGGATGGTGGGCCAGGTGTACATTGGGTCGCAGGGCACAGTCCCGGGATAGGCTGGCGTTTATTCTTTGGATTGTGGCAGGGTGGAAGTCCCTCCTCTGTAGAAGGGTTGACACTATGATTCTTGTGTTGGGGAAGATTGCGGAGGCCTTCTCAATCACTCCCCGTAGTGAAGTGGCCACCCTCTCCTGCTGAGCACGCAGGTCGTTGCTTCCGGTGTGTATGATTATGTGGCTTGGCGACCCGAGATGGTTCTTATCAAGCAGCTCCATGGCACTCTGCGTTGTTGGGCACCACACCTTTCTCGTTTTGTGTCTAGGGAAAAGTTTCTTCTCCTGAACATACTTCCCATTTGAGTCCATTAACAGGACGATGTCAGCCAGTGTTTCTTCTGGATTGGGGGGGGCAGAGGGGGGGCTGGTGGGTGTTGGAGCTGGGGTGTGGCTGGTCTGTGTCGGTGCCACTGTCAGTGGGAGGCTGTTCTGTGGGTTGGGGAGGAGGGATGCAGCAGCCAGGGCTGGGGAAGTCTGGCTGGTTGAGCTGGGTTCCTCTGCTGTGTGAGGGCAGGTCATAGGGTGGTGATCTATCTGCTCCTGCAGCCTGTCCTCTGCTCTCTTTCTCTCCTGCAGCTCCTCTCTTAGTGCGGTCAGCTCCTTATTGCTGCTCTGCCTGTCTTTTTGGAGCTCTCTCACCTCCTTTGTTAGATCAGCCAGCTCTCTCTTGAGTCCGTCTCTCTCTTGCTGAACCTCTTTCAGCTGTGTTGCAAGGCTGCTGTCCTGCTCTGTCCTCACCTTGGTTAGGAGCTCCTCTAAGGTGTGGTTGTCTGGTTGCTGTTTGCTCACGCTCTCCCTGAGCAGGACCACCTCCCCCTCCAGTTTGGTGAACTCATCCCTCATGGCAGCCATGGTGGTGAGGAGGGCCTGAGCCTGCTCTGCACTGAGGGGGTCGCTCTCCTCCTGGGGCGTGTCCTCCACTATGGTGGGAAGAGAGGTGCTGGATGTGCTTGTTTGGGTGGGGAGGGTAGGGGTGAGGGTGGTGCTGGTGGAGTTTCTCTTGTGGGAGGGCATGTCACTGGTGGTGTCCTTTTCTCTCTCCGCTCTCTCCTTAATGGTCTGAAAGTCTGTTTCAAACAGCCTAATGTTACCTTGCACCATGACAGTTCCAGTCTTGTAGAGGTTGATTGTTATCATGGTGCTGTCAGGGTCGTCTGTCTCTTTGATTTTCAGCTTCCACCCATTACAGATTCCCTCTTTCTTTATGCATGGGTAGTGAGAGCAGACTGCTGAGCGCCATGCATTTGGCTGGTCAGTGAGGAAGATGAGATTACTCACGTCACCGTTTTTGTAGAGGTCTGCAAAAAGGGTTTCTGGCCTCTCCTCTAGTAGTTTCTGTTTAAAAGTTTTCCTCATTGTGTCATTTTTGGCCTTTTTTGGGTAGAGAATGGATTCTGCGCTGAGGGGGAGTGGGGACATGGTGTCTGTGCGCTCTGCTACTACCGCTCCTGCTGCGCTGTTCTCTCTCTCTCTCTCTCTCTCTCTCTCTCTCTCTCTCTCTCTCTCTCTCTCTCTCTCTCTCTCTCTCTCTCTCTCTCTCTCTTTCTCCCTCTCTCTCTCTCTCTCTCTCTCTCTCTCTCTCTCTCTCTCTCTCTCTCTCTCTCTCTCTCTCTCTCTCTCTCTCTCTCTCTCTCTCTCTCTCTCTCTCTCTCTCTCTCTCTCTCTCTCTTTCTTTCTTTCTTTCTTAACCAGTTTAAGGTTTGGCAGTTTCTCTCCTCCAGTCTGTAACACATTCCTACCATCTGTTGGGGTTGGCAGGCAGGGAGGGGGGGGGGGGTGGAGGCAGGGAGGGAGGGAGGCAGGCCGGGAGGCAGGGAGGAGGAGGAAGCTGTGGTATTTCTAAGCCTTCTATAAATAGCTCATACCCCACAGTCAGCCAGCTAGTCAGTCAGTTTGCCAGTCAGTCACTAACCTACCTAGCACAGGAGGCTGCTGAGGGGAGGACGGCTGTACTTTCCACTTATTTTCTCTCTTTCTCTCTCTCTCGCTCTCTCTTTACATTGTTCTTTCTCTCTCAATTCAATTTCCGTGTAAGGGCTTTATTGGCATGGGAAACATATGTTAACATGTTATGTTAAGTGAAGTAACAAAAGTGAAATAAACAATACAAATTAACAGTAAACTTTCTCTCTCTCGCATACCAGTGGAATGTGTGTCTCAGCAGTCTGTGTGGAGAGTGTGGTTAATAACAGGGCCTTGGTGAGGCTGTGTGTGTGTGTGTGAATGTGTAGAGCCAGAGACCAGGGAAGTATTACAGGGTTATCTAATGGCAGAGAGATGTGGTGGGCTATGGTTAGGGTGTGTTCTGGGCTAGGAAAAGGTATTGGGTCGGGCTTCTGGAAGGACTACATGGATTTAGCTGGGGAGTATGTGTTGGATGTATAGCAGGGGTTAAACTTTTTTTTAAAGCATGAACAAACACTCACACTTGACTTTCCCCCCTACTAGCACTGACTTTCCCCCCCTACTAGCACTGACTTTCTCCCCCTACTAGCACTGACTTTCCCCCCCTACTAGCACTGACTTTCCCCCCCTACTAGCACTGACTTTCCCCCCTACTAGCACTGACTTTCCCCCCCTACTAGCACTGACTTTCCCCCCCTACTAGCACTGACTTTCCCCTCCTACTAGCACTGACTTTCCCCCCCTACTAGCACTGACTTTCCCCCCCTACTAGCACTGACTTTCCCCCCCTACTAGCACTGACTTTCCCCCCTACTAGCACTGACTTTCCCCCCCTACTAGCACTGACTTTCCCCCCTACTAGCACTGACTTTCTCCCCCTCCTAGCACTGACTTTCCCCCCTACTAGCACTGACTTTCCCCCCTACTAGCACTGACTTTCCCCCCCTCCTAGCACTGACTTTCCCCCCCTACTAGCACTGACTTTCTCCCCCTCCTAGCACTGACTTTCCCCCCCTACTAGCACTGACTTTCCCCCCTACTAGCACTGACTTTCTCCCCCTCCTAGCACTGACTTTCCCCCCTACTAGCACTGACTTTCCCCCCTACTAGCACTGACTTTCCACCCCTACTAGCACTGACTTTCCCCCCCTACTAGCACTGACTTTCTCCCCCTCCTAGCACTGACTTTCCCCTCCTACTAGCACTGACTTTCCCCCCTACTAGCACTGACTTTCCCCCCTACTAGCACTGACTTTCTCCCCCTCCTAGCACTGACTTTCCCCCCTACTAGCACTGACTTTCCCCCCTACTAGCACTGACTTTCTCCCCCTCCTAGCACTGACTTTCCCCCCTACTAGCACTGACTTTCCCCCCCTACTAGCACTGACTTTCCCCCCCTACTAGCACTGACTTTCCCCCCTACTAGCACTGACTTTCCCCCCTCCTAGCACTGACTTTCCCCCCTACTAGCACTGACTTTCCCCCCCTACTAGCACTGACTTTCCCCCCCTACTAGCACTGACTTTCCCCCCCTACTAGCACTGACTTTCCCCCCTACTAGCACTGACTTTCTCCCCCTCCTAGCACTGACTTTCCCCCCTACTAGCACTGACTTTCTCCCCCTCCTAGCACTGACTTTCCCCCCTACTAGCACTGACTTTCTCCCCCTACTAGCACTGACTTTCCCCCCTACTAGCACTGACTTTGGACTTACTAGCACTGACTTTGGACACACTGGACTTACTGTGACATGTGGTTGTCCCATCTAGCTATTTTAAGATGAATGCACTAACTGTAAGTCACTTTGGATAAGAGCGTATGCTAAATTACTCAAATGTGTCAAATGTACATGGTTTGGAGCAAGGCCATGGCCAGGGTCTGAGAATGTTGAAGCTAATTTACTGCATTTCTATACAATTTAAAAACTCTAAAATAGCTATTTGGAGAAAAGCAAAAACTAGCAAAAAAATGATCTTCATCTTCTTTCACCTCAGTCCATCTACAAACACAGCTATAGAATTAGCCACTACACATTAACTCAGCACTGGGATTCTAAACTATAATAGGGATCTATTTGGAGAGAAAGTATTTTAGTAACAAAAAAGTTTATTTTCCACAGAATAATGTTTGTCGTTTTACAGCACATTTCTTCACATTTTGTGAAGGGGTGGGAGACATTTTGCTGTTTTAAAAGTTAATTTCCTACAATTTAAAAAAAAACCCAGGTCTGTACTTCAGTTTCCTCATATGTAGCTACTACAGCCCTGGGGATTAAAGGATGTACCTGGGGGTGTTATGACTTAAGCCATTTAGGATTAAGTTGCTCCCAGACACTGATCTACAGTTAGTTTTAGGTTTTTCCCTCCACTTGTTAAGGCTAGTATTCAAAGATGGAAAGCTCATTCTAGATATGTGCCTAATGGCAACTTGGTCATTATTGGCCCTGACTTCTTTGGGTTGCAAAGTGGTCTTTCTAGTCGTTGTACTGCCACCTATAGGCAGACATTGAAAAGTGGCACAAGGTGCATCCCAATAATCTCTCCTTCCTCCTAAAGTGAACTCACGTTCGCTACTCCCCCCAAATGTAGAAGCATTGGATTGGTGTTAGCATGGGCTAGAGGGAGTTTCCATATACCAGTCATTTCATTGCAAAACTATAAAGGGAAATGAACAAGTGCACACCTCGTGAGAAAGTAGATGTAATTGAGACACATCCAGGGTAAACAACATCTCAAGTGTTAGTTTATACACGTTTGCTGAATCTTTGGGCCATTTTCCCAAACCCCAACTCTACAAATCTCTAGCAAAAATTGCATTCAAGTGTTCTTTCCAAAATGTTTTTTTTTGCATCAAAATGACACGTCACATGACTAGATCGGTCTACCAACCAACTGATGTGCTCAACACTATGAATAACCCATCGGTAGGTTTATAACTTTTGCAGTTTCAGTGTTACTGTAGCTGGTTGTAAAATATTGCTCCAGTAATGGCTACCTACTCAAAAACACACACATGCAATAGTAACAAAAAGTCATTTATTTCCAAAATACTGTATTTTTAACACGTGTGAGTTGTATGTAACACTTTCCAGGGAAAGTTGTATGTAACAGCAGGGAAAGAATCTTCTGGAGTGATGGATCCAGCCACCGAAAGCCCCCCACATGCATCCATTGCCAGGAGAAGAGGCAGGCGTGCGAGGGGATGGCGGTCATACACCTTCCATCGCCATGCTGAAATAAACTCTTCAATTGGGTTTAGGAATGGGGAATATGGTGGGAGGTATAGAACAATCAATTGTGGGTGGTCGATGAACCAGTTGCGGACCAGAGCAGCCCGGTGGAAACTCACGGTGTCCCTGATGTTAACATACCTGTGCTACTCTGGTCCACCCCTCTACACGGCTGGAATGAGGATGCCATGTAGTGTGTCCAGGAATGTGATGAGAAGGGCGGTGTTGTAGGGTTGGCATGGTGATAAGGACACCTTGCTGGCTTACGACTGTGCCCATGGTGATATTCCCTCCACGCTGTCCAGGGACATTCACAATGTCTTTAAACCTCAGTTTCACTCAAATGGCACCATGTAGACCTGTTTCATCCGGGTTCGGTTGTGCTGTAATACACGGTCCAGTGTAGACAAGCCCACCTGGTGAACATTATTGAATATTGTAAATCTGCAATTATGTGGTTCTGGATTTCTCGTAGTCTAATGGTATTGTTTGCCACCACCATGTTTACAATAGCGGTCTCCTGTTCTGGTGTGAACAGCCGGTGTCTTCCTCCATGGCCTGGCTGTCTCTCAGTTCTGCAGAAGATCCACAAATATGATAGGATTGGTTACAGTAAACTAAAATAATCTATTTTATTTCAATATGAAATTACTGTAACATTGGTCAACAATCACTGAGTAACATAGGCCTACTGATATTTCAGACTGCAGTATACATACATAAAAAGCATAGTGTAGATGGTAGGTAACTTACCGGTTCTCATTTCTGAATGTACGGATGATAGATGCAACCGTATAGCGGCTCAGGTTGGGCTGAAGTCTCTGCCCAGCCTTCCTCATACTCAATCCATGGTGGAGCACATGGTCAACCAATGTGGCCCTGATCTCATCTGAGACAACTGTCCTTCCTCATCGTCGTCCTCCTCCTCTTAATCCTCCAGCTCCAGCTCCAGCTCTTGCTTCACCATTAACTTCCATTTTCCTCCAGAACAGGAAAGCTCATCTGTGGCATTTTATAGCGCTGAAGCTCTGATTTCTAAGTGAACAATTCAGCAGCTAGTGTTCACACCTGTGAGGAGTGGGTGTTGCCAATTGGTGTATAGAGCTTGACATTGTGATTGGCGTTGCTTTCCAAAGGGACTAAAGAGATTTTAATTTTTAATGTTGTGCCTAATGTAGAGAACTGTGTGTAGTGTTTTGCAAAAAGTGTGATATAGAATTGAAAACTGAATTGTGCTTGCAATTTTGCAGACTTTATTTAGGGATTTGCTACATGAGTTTCAGGTTTTGGTGATTGCGTTTCAAGTTCCAATTTTAGTGTGTAAACAATTGGGAAAAACTGTAATTGACTTACTTAGTTAAACGTTAAATAAAATAAATGAAACAGTTTCAAATGCAAACCCGCTAGATGTCCATAAGATGGCGTCAGAGCTTTCGAGATGGTAAATCACTTACATTGATTTATTCTAAGGAAAGCTGCGCTGTGAAGGAGGATCGAGTACTTGAGAGACAAGAAAACTAACCGACACATCATCATAACCGCCAGAGTTGAATGGCAACTCCAAGGTCGTGCTGTGAGGAAATGTATTGATTAATCAGTTTTATCCACTTGTACATGCTTTCGGTATGTGTTGGACATGGCCTTCTGTGGTTAGAGAGAGCTAATGCTCCCGGCCAGTGGATAGAGTAACAGATTAAAGCTTCAGTATAATGTTCTAAATCACTAGTCCGAGGTCTGATTTGTTCATTCAATTATAAGGAGTACCTTGTTTTTCTGTCTATCCTGAGTGTGGAGGGTTGAAGATAAGGGTTCTTTAATTGTCTGTTACTGAACATGCTTACAGTCCTGAGGCAAATACTTAATGATGTGGACTATGTAAAAGTACCAAGATGTCCCTAGTGCCACCGAAAACTCACAAATGTGTGCCATGATGTTCTCTCTGTCCCTCTCCCTCTTGCTCTCGCTCTCTCGCTCTCTCGCTCTCTCGCTCTCTCTCTAATGAGGTAAGTTACAATTGTCACCCATAAACTGTCCGACTATCAGTCTCTTCCTCTCAGCCTCTTGAGCATGCCCCCACCCTCATCAACAGGGCTGCCGTGGAAATGGTCAAAAACTTTAAGTTCCCCGGCATACACATATCCGAGCAGCTGAAACGGTCAAACCACACGGAAATCGTGGTGAAGAAGGCATGACAGCGACTCTTCACCTCAGGATGCTAAAGAAAGTTGGCCTGTCCCTGAGTGCCCTCACAGTGTTCTACAGGAGCACCATCGAGAGCATATTGTCGGGCTGCATCACAGCCTGATACGACAACTCCACCACCGCAAACCACAAGGCTCTTTAGAGGGTGGTACACTCAGCCGAATACACCAGGTGTCACAGAAAGGCCAGGAAGATAATCAGGGATCCCAGCCACCTGAGCCATGGCCTGTTCTCCCCGCTTCCAACACTAAGATGCAGGCAGTACAGGAGCATCATGGCAAAAACTGGAAGACTGGCCAATAGCTTCTACCCCCAGACCATCAGGCTGCCACCCCCCCGCAACCCTGTACATGTGACTATTAAACTTCTAATCTAATCTTTACAGTCACAATGTATCTTATATTCCACCATAATTATAGCAGCAGTTATGTCTGCTAAAAAGAAACTGCTCAGGACCATAAATTCTGGGTTTTAAATTGAAATATTTTAACTGAGATCGTAAATGTGTTTTATTGCAGGTTTGTTTCCTCGTAGATCAACCATCTATTTGCCACTTTGACGGCTAACAAGTTTCTTCATGCTCGTTTAATAACTTCTTCTGGAACCGAGGGGCACAGTAAGGAAAGTGAATATTGTTGTTTTGGGAAGCTGTAGAGCTATAGAAACAGACAAGTGCTTAGGCTCATAGCTGGATTGATGTTGTTTTCTAAATGACAAATATCTTTAAAAAACATGTTACTACAGGTAACTGCCGAAATAAAGGAAACACTTGAGTAAATGAGGAATACAAATATTGAAAGCAGGTGCTTCCACACAGGTGTGGTTCCTGAATTAAGCAATTAACATCCCATCAAGCTTAGGGTCATGTACAGACATTTCCAGTTGACCATTATTTTTGGCTACCATGGCTAGAAGAAGAAATCTCAGTGACATCAACAAAACACCAAACGTTCTGGCCTCTGTAGTTCCTTTAGGCTATCCTGTAACTCCATTGTTGACCACTTGGGGGCCACCTTCCTGTGTTGATGTGTGTTGTTTGTTTAATGTGCTAAATCCTGTAGAAGGAGAATTGTTTACATTCCAAAATGGTGAAGCCACACTGAGGAGCTGCAGACTTTATCAAACTCCATCCTTCTTTATCAAACTCAATCCTTCTTCATCAAACTCCCCTCTTCTTTATCAAACTCCATCCTTCTTTATCAAACTCCATCTTTCTTTATCAAACTCCATCTTTCTTTATCAAACTCCATCTTTCTTTATCAAACTCCATCTTTCTTTATCAAACTCCATACTTCTTTATCAAACTCCATCTTTCTTTATCAAACTCCATCTTCTTTATCAAACTCCATTCTTCTTTATCAAACTCCATCCTTATTTATCAAACTCCATCTTTCTGTATCAAACTCCATCTTTCTCTATCAAACTCCATCTTTCTTTATCAAACTCCATCCTTCTTTATCAAACTCCATCTTTCTTTATCAAACTCCATCTTTCTTTATCAAACTCCATTCTTCTTTATCAAACTCCATTCTTCTTTATCAAACTCCATTCTTCTTTATCAAACTCCATTCTTCTTTATCAAACTCCATCTTTCTTTATCAAACTCCATCTTTCTTTATCAAACTCCATCTTTCTTTATCAAACTCCATTCTTCTTTATCAAACTCCATTCTTCTTTATCAAACTCCATTCTTCTTTATCAAACTCCATTCTTCTTTATCAAACTCCATCCTTCTTTATCAAACTCCATTCTTCTTTATCAAACTCCATTCTTCTTTATCAAACTCCATTCTTCTTTATCAAACTCCATTCTTCTTTATCAAACTCCATTCTTCTTTATCAAACTCCATCTTTCTTGCATTTTGTAGAAGCATTGTTATGGCATCAATCAATATCATGACACATTTATTCGCAAATGTAAGTCACCAATCAACAAATGTAAATCCCTTTCCACAAATGTAAATCACTAATCCATAAATGTAAATCCCTTTCCACAAATGTAAATCACCAATCCATAAATGTAAATCACTTTCCACAAAAGTAAATCACTTTCCACAATTGTAAATCGTTATCCATAAATGCAATTCGCTATCCACAAACAAACACCTTTTGATTTGTATTTGTAAATCGAGGGCCTTAAGTAAAATGACTGCCATAAAGATTTGCACATAGGAGAGATATGCGCAAACATGACAGATATGGCAAACCTGCAACTCCATATTTGGAAGCACTCACACATAGAAAAAAAGTTCTCAAGTGTACAAAGTGATTTGTATTCATAGAAAAAAGGTTTGTACCCGTACAAAGCGATTTCTAAGCATCAATGGGAACTTTTTTTCTACGACTACAAATCGCTTTCTATGCGTGAGAACTTCTTGTCTACACGTGAGAACTTGTCTTTTTCTTGTCGTCAAATCCCTGCCAAAAGTCAGGTGACCTAAGCGCTTCCAAATATAGAGTTGCAGGTTTGCCAAATCTGTCATGTTTGCGCAAATCTTTATGGCAGTCATTTTACTTAAGGCCCTCAATTTACAAATACAAATCAAAAGGTGTTTGTTTGTGGGTAGTGCAATGCATTTGTGGATGGCGATTTACATTTGTGGAAAGTAATTTACATTTGTGGAAAGTGAGTTACATTTGTGGAAAGTGATTTACATTTGTGGGTTGGTGATTTACATTTGTGGATTGATGATTTACATTTGTGGATTGATGATTTACATTTGTGGTTTGATGATTTACATTTGTGGCGTGATGATTTACATTTGTGGAAAGTGTTTACATTTGTGGATTGGTGATTTACATTTACAAATACATTTGGCATGATATTGATCCCTTACATTGTCTGAAAGTAAAATTAATCATAACATATTTGGCATTCAATTCATGATGATATTTTGGACTGATGATCGTTTTAATGAGATTTATGAATCTTTTTGATAGCCACATGGATATCTGTTCAGTGCATTTGATCTTGTCATGTTTTGGGTAATTATTTACCTCCAATTTAATGCATAATGCTGCATATTTCTGTGTTCATGAACATGTATACAAATACATGCTGTGTTATTATTGAGAATTAAGCCTAGTATTCAGCTAGCATATATCGTGTCTTTGGCTATGCCGGATTAAGTGATATGACATGCTATTCTATAAAATCCTTTCTCTGTAATTAATATTACCTGATTGAGCTATCTTGATTGAGAGATCTTCCTGTCCTCGGAAGAATGTCTCTGGTGGTAAATTGGATACGTTGTAGCATCTTCGTTGTGTGTTAGACAGGATACGTCATCCGTCCTTTCCTAGCCCACGTTTACAGCTGCTGTTGCTAACTCAACGGCTAGGATGTCTCACTTCTTTAGTAAATAAGAGTTCAAAGTTCATACCGTTCACAACCAAAGCTCATGCTGAGGTTTGCTTAGTTCTGTAGTTGACATGTTAGTCCTTTTTAACGTATGGACCGTCGTCCTATCGTCCTCGGAAAAGAAGGCTACATTTTCGTCAAGGGCTTATAGAGTGGAGGGAGAGAAGGGTGTGTTTCATAGTTTATAACCCATGTCTCTTCACAGGGGCGGGCCACTGATTGAGCAGAGCTCTAACCTTATGGAAACCCAATTCTCTTATTTGGAAGCTAAAATTATATTTAATCTTTTCACAAATAGTTTCATATTCAAAGATTTAAATTGCACAACAATTCCATGTGAATCTGATAACTAGAATGTGTAGACTTTCCCAGATACAGTTTATGTCGTCCTGTCATCAGTCATAATGTCTCAGATGACAACCGAACTGACATCATATTCATTAAGTACCAACGCATATTTTCAACTGGTTCTATTACCGAAATATGGTTCCTTTCCCTCCACTGTTTGATGTTCCCAGACTGTCTATGTTTAACAAAGGCTATTCAAGAGTAATTCAGTAGAGTCAAGAGAGAGAGGGGAGAAAGGTATTTATGGGGGGGTCATAAACCTTACCCACAGGCCAATGTCATGACACATAGAATAAGTCATACTCATTGTTCTTTTCTTTCTATTTTTCAGCTTTACTCATTTCAGTCACTATTACTGTACCTATGAAGAGGTGGCAATAAATCATTCTTCAACACTACAGTAGCCGTACCGGATGTATCTGTCTGCTGAACTTAAGAAGGGGACTCTTTAGCGAGAGTAGAACAGTAAAAAGACCCTCAACAATGATTGCATCCTCTAGAGGACAAGATATCCAGTCGGCTCTACTCTTTTGCACACGTCCAAAGCAAATGGCAGCTTCGGAATGTAGGGGCCTTGCAAGCAGGTCAGAGGTCAGAGTGTTCTCTTCATCTAAATCATTAAGATTCCCCTGCAAGTCTACAGCAAGCTTGGCATTAGAAGCTGATGCCAAGGCTGAAGCAGCACAGCAAGAGCATCATACTAGAGGTGAAGGTTAAGAAAGCCCAGCTTAAAGTGGAGGAGACCCATAAGGAGGCCACAATAGAGGCTCTTCAGTATGAAAAGGAGGCAGAGACAGCCTTAGCTGAGGCTAATGTGTTTGAGGCAGCAGCGGATGCAGAATACCAAATTATTGTAACGACTTTCTTCCTGGGATGAATGAGAGGACCAAAATGCATCGCGGTTAGTGTTCAACATGTTTAATGTGACGATACACGGTGAACATTTAACAAATAACAAAATAACAAACGTGAAAGCCGAGACAGTCCTATCTGGTGCAGAACACAAACACAGAGACAGGAAACAATCACCCACAAAATCCCAACACCAAACAAGCCTCCTATATATGATTCTCAATCAGGGACAACGATTACCAGCTGCCTCTGATTGAGAACCATATTAGGCTGGACACAGAAACAGACAAACTAGACACACAACATAGAATTCCCACCCAGCTCACGTCCTGACCAACACTAAACAAGCAAAACACATAACTCTGGTCAGGACGTTACAGTACCCCCCTCCTGAGGTGCGGACTCCGAACGCACCCCTACAACTCAAGAGGAGGGTCTGGGTGGGCATCTGTCCGCCTTGGCGGCTCCGGCGCAGGACGAGGACACCACTCCACCACTGTCTTTGTCCCCCTCCTTAGCGTCCTTTGAGTGGCGACCCTCGCCCACGACCTTGGCCTAAGAATCCTCCCCAAGGCCCCCACATGATTTAGGAGGTAGCTCAGGACAGAGAGGTAGCTCAGGACAGAGAGGTAGCTCAGGACAGAGAGGTAGCTCAGGACAGAGGGGCAACTCCGGACTAGTGGCAGCTCCGGACTGAGTGGCAGCTCCGGACTGAGTGGCAGCTCCGGACTGAGTGGCAGCTCCGGACTGAGTGGCAGCTCCGGACTGCAGGGCAGCTCCGGACTGCAGGGCAGCTCCGGACTGCAGGGCAGCTCATGACTGTAGGGCAGCTCATGACTGTAGGGCAGCTCATGACTGTAGGGCAGCTCATGACTGGAAGGCAGCTCATGACTGGCGGGCAGCTCAAGACTGGCGGGCGGCTCATGACTGGCGGGCGGCTCTGGCAGCTCCTGACTGGCTGGCGGCTCTGGCAGCTCCTGACTGGCTGGCGGCTCTGGCAGCTCCTGGCTGGCGGCTCTGGCAGCTCCTGACTGGCTGGCGGCTCTGGCAGCTCCTGACTGGCTGGCTGCTCTGGCAGCTCCTGACTGGCTGGCGGCTCTGGCAGCTCCTGACTGGCTGGCGGCTCTGGCAGCTCCTGACTGGCTGGCGGCTCTGGCAGCTCCTGACTGGCTGGCGGCTCTGGCAGCTCCTGACTGGCTGGCGGCTCTGGCAGCTTCTGACTGGCTGGCGGCTCTGGCAGCTCCTGACTGGCTGGCGGCTCTGGCGGCTCCTGACTGACGGACGGCTCTAATGGCTCGGGACAGATGCGCGACTCTGAAGGCTCGTGGCAGACGGATGGCTCAGATGGCGCTGGGCAGACGGATGGCTCAGATGGCGCTGGGCAGACGGATGGCTCAGACGGCGCTGGGCAGACAGATGGCTCAGACGGCGCTGGGCAGACAGATGGCTCAGACGGCGCTGGGCAGACAGATGGCTCAGACGGCGCTGGGCAGACAGATGGCTCAGACGGCGCTGGGCAGACGAGCAGTGCAGGCGGCGTTGGGCAGGCGGCCGACTCTGACCTGCTGAGGCGCACAGTAGGCCTGGTGCGTGGTGCCGGAACTGGTGGTACCGGACTGGAAACACGCACCTTAAGGCTAGTGCGGGGAGCAGGAACAGGGCACACTGGTTTCTCAAAGCGCACTATAGGCCTGGTGCGTGGTGCCGGAACTGGTGGTACCGGACTGAGGGCACGCACCTCGGGGCGAGTGCGGGGAGAAGGAACAGTGCGTACAGGGCTCTGGAGACGCACAGGAGGCTTGATGCGTGGTGCCGGAACTGGAGGCACTGGGCTGGAGACACGCACCACAGGGAGAGTGTGTGGAGGAGGAACAGGGCTCTGGAGACGCACTGGAAGCCTGGTGCGTGGTGTCGGCACTGATGGTACTGGGCTGGGGCCACGCACCATAAGGCGAGTGCGGGGTGCTGAAACTGGAGGTACTGGGCTGGGGCGGGAAGGTGGCGCCGGATATACCGGACCGTGCTGGCGTACTGGCTCCCTTGAGCACTGAGCCTGCCCAACCTTACCTGGTTGAATGCTCACCGTAGCCCGTCCAGTGCGGGGAGGTGGAATAACCCGCACTGGGCTGTGTAGGCGAACCGGGGACACCATTCGTAAGGCTGGTGCCATGTACACCGGCCCGAGGAGGCGTACTGGAGGCCAGATATGTTGAGCCGGCTTCATGGCACTTGGCTCAATGCTCATCTTAGCCCGCCCAGTGCGGGGAGGTGGAATAACCCGCACCGGGCTATGCACACGTACAGGAGACACCGTGCGCTCTTCCGCATAACACGGTGTCTGCCCGTACTCCCGCTCTCCACGGTAAGCATGGGAAGTGGGCGCAGGTTTCCTACCTGCCCTCGCCACACTACCCTTTAGCCCCCCCCCCAATACATTTTTGGTGTTTCTTCTCAGGCTTCTTACCGCGCTGTCGTGCTAACCTCATTCGGCGGTATCCCTCCGCACATTGCTCCATCGAATCCCAGGCGGGCTCCGGCACTCTCCCTGGGTCAACCGACCACCTGTTTATTTCCTCCCAAGTGGTGTAACCCAGATCAGGCTCCTGCTGCCGAGCTAGCTCCTCAAACCGCCGCCTCTCCGCTTTAGCTGCCTCCAGCTCTGCTTTGGGGCGGCGATACTCCTCTGGCTCTGCCCAGGGTCCTTTACCATCCAGCTCGTCCTCCCATGTCCAGTAGTCCTGTGTACTGGGCCGCTGCTGCTGCTGTCGCTGCTGCCCGTTGCTACGCTGCTTGGTTCTTTGTTGGTGGGTGATTCTGTAACGACTTTCTTCCTGGGATGAATGAGAGGACCAAAATGCATCGCGGTTAGTGTTCAACATGTTTAATGTGACGATACACGGTGAACATTTAACAAATAACAAAATAACAAACGTGAAAGCCGAGACAGTCCTATCTGGTGCAGAACACAAACACAGAGACAGGAAACAATCACCCACAAAATCCCAACACCAAACAAGCCTCCTATATATGATTCTCAATCAGGGACAACGATTACCAGCTGCCTCTGATTGAGAACCATATTAGGCTGGACACAGAAACAGACAAACTAGACACACAACATAGAATTCCCACCCAGCTCACGTCCTGACCAACACTAAACAAGCAAAACACATAACTCTGGTCAGGACGTTACAATTATGGACTTTATTGTGGATGTTGTCCTATTCCTCCAATAGAGTTTCAGACACTTGAAGTTTATTTCCAAAATGCTATATCCACATATTTGTGTTTTTTCATCAGAAATTATATATTTTTTCCCCTTTTTCGTGATATCCAATCCAGTTACAGTCTTGTACCATCGCTGCAACTCCCATCTGACCAAGGAGAGGCGGAAGTCGTGAGCCGTGCGTCCTCCAAAACACGACCTGCCAAGCCGCACTGCTTCTTGACACAATGCTCGCTTAACCCAGAAGTCAGCCACACATATGTGTCAGAGGAAACACTGTACACCTGGTGACCGCAGGGCCAATTGCCTTAGACCGTTACGCCACTCGGGAGGCCAGAAATGATTTCTTATGTGTACCTTCATGTGTGTGTAAAATATGACTGTTTTCAGATTTTTTATTATTAGATTTTAGATGTGTAATTTTTTGCAAAACTCTATTTATCTATTGTTTAGCTGGAATGGATTGTTCGTATCCTGTATATCTGACTGTGATATGTAAGTTACTCTGGATAAGAGCATCTGCTAAATGTCCAACGTAAATGTTTTACATACAAATAACCCTTTGAGCCCTCCAATGATTCTTTGCAGTTAAACAAATTGTTATTTGATATTTTAGTGATGATTAAAATATAGGAGTGGCGGCTCATTCAAATATTTTGGGGCGTGGTTTGGTCACTGCTTTTTTTGTGCAACAGTGAGTGAGAGGGTCAATCCAGTTTATCTCATCTGTTGTGTTATGCTCTGAGATGTAATTTATGACAATGGTCAATGACGTTGTCTTGTGAAAGACTTACGTATGGCCTTGTGCCAATTGAGAACGGTTGACTAAATCAGTAGTTCTTCATTCTCTTCTCAGGGAATCCAAACCATTCCAGAGCTAGCACACCTGATTCAACTTGTTAATAAACACAACAATAGAAATATGGAATTTTAACAATATAATATCGCTACTGAACCAGAATAAAAAACCCTGAATGTTCTATAAAGAACCTTTGAGATTGAGAATGGTTCTACAAAGAACCGTTGAGATTGAGAATGGTTCTATAGAGAAAGGTTGAGATCAAGAATGGTTCTACAAAGAACCGTTGAGATTGACGTTGGTTCTATAAAGAACTGTTGAGATAGAGAATGGTTCTATAAAGAACTGTTGAGATTGAGAATGGTTCTGTAAAGAACTGTTGAGATTGAGAATGGTTCTATAAAGGACTGTTGAGATTGAGAATGGTTCTTTAAAGGACTGTTGAGATTGAGAATGGTTCTGTAAAGAACTATTGAGATTGAGAATGGTTCTATAAAGGACTGTTGAGATTGAGAATGGTTCTATAAAGGACTGTTGAGATTGAGAATGGTTCTGTAAAGGACTGATGAGATTGAGAATGGTTCTATAAAGGACTGTTGAGATTGAGAATGGTTCTGTAAAGAACCTTTGAGATTGAGAATGGTGTCTATAAAGGACTGTTGAGATTGAGAATGGTTCTGTAAAGAACCTTTGAGATTGAGAATGGTTCTATAAAGGACTGTTGAGATTGAGAATGGTTCTATAAAGAACCATAAAAAAGGGTCCTATATAGCCCCAAAAAGGGTTTTATAAACTGGGTAGTTCGAGCCCTGAATGCTGATTGGCTGACAGCCGTGGTATATCAGACCGGATACCATGGGCATTACAAAACATTTATTTTTAATGCTCTAATTACTTTGGTAACCAGTTTATAATAGCAATAAGGCGGTATTGTGGTATATGGCCAATATACGACGGCTAAGGGTTGTGTCCAGGCACTCCACAATGCGCCGTGTCTAAGAACAGCTCTTGGCCGTGGTGTATTGGACATATACGACAAAACCCAGAGGTGCCTTATTGCTATTATAAACTGGTTATTTCTAGTTTGACGAGCTGTTTTCAGCAACGGATATTTTTTTATCCAGTTGTCATATTGTCAGGTTTGCTAGCAACTAACTATTTAGCTAGCTTCTAGCCTGGTGTTTGATATGCAATGTGATCTCCTTGTAATGAACAGTCAGTGTTGACAAGTGTCCTGACGAGAAGGCTAACTTTTCTAGCTATGACAGGCAAAATCGGCATATCAGCTCATTGTTATGGATATATCCAAATTAATGTCAATAGCAGTGGTGGTTGCTAAGGGGAGAACGGCTCATAATAATGGCTGGAACAGAACAAATGGAATGGCATCACACACCTGGAAACCACGTCTTTGATGTATTTGATACCATTCCACCTATTCCACTTCAGCCATTACCATGAGCACATCCTCCCCAATAAATGTGCCACCAACCTCCTGTGGTCATTAGAAAACAGTTACTTTGCTATTTGAAAGTATGAATTTATAAACTTATAAAAAATTAATTGGCAAAAAAAAAGAAGGATTAATATCAGTAAATGTGTGCTTTCATATTGTTTTCTTTGGCAACTGTGCTATAATCGGGATAAACAGCTTAAACAAACGTAATGGAGGTAGAGGTTGTGACTGTGTAGCTAGTTGGCTAGTTAGCAGCAAGCAAGGGATAAGAACGTGACCACTTAGCATAGCAATGGAACATAAAGAACGAACAACTGGGTCACGTCTCTAGCACCCAAAAGATGAGAAAGTATGAATTTGCTCATAAACATGAAATTATTCTACCGGTAAATGTGTGCTTTCCTATTGTTTTCTTTGGCAACAAATGGGATAAATTCCTCCGTTCTGTACATTACCTTGGACACATTTGCGTTGTCCATTATTTCCAATGTAGTGTTTATCCCTTACTGATAGAACCCTTGGAAATGGTTATTTAAGGCACCATACAGGTTCCATTTTGAACCTTATGACCATGGTTATTCATAGAACCTTTTAAAAAAGGTTCCATATAGCACCAAAAAGGGTTCCGCTATGGTTACAAGCCAAAATACCATTATTTGGCACAAGATAGAATCATTTATTTTTTGTGTGTTACTGTAATGGGTTATTAAATATCGATGTTACAAATGTATCATTTGTACATTTCTTATACATTTTTTTGTTATTTGTTACATTTAACTTTGATTTAATGTAAAACCTAGCAGTACTACTTATTTCTCTGACTGTGAGGCGGATACATGTACAGTATAAAGCAAAAAAAGATTATTATTTGTTTCTCTGAAACAAGGCAAGGAGGGAAGGAGAGAAGAAGAGAGCAGAGAAGAGATATGGAGAAGAGGAGAGACCAACATCCAGAAGAGAGAGAAGAAGGAGAGGAGAAGAAGGAGGGAGAGGAGAGAGGGAGGGGAGTACAGTAGATAAGAACTCTGTATGTATTGTATGATGGACAGTAGAAGCTGGATGAAGGCTTTAAATAATGTGATCTGAGAGCAGTGTGTCCCTATAGCATTGTAATTACAGTAGAGCACTGCAATTAGTGAAATGATATATACAGTACATGCTCCCTGTGCACTCTTATAATAATCACACACACACACACTCTAACTCTACACTTTACTCAAGGTCTTCAGAGGCTGTGAAAACACAATACTGCGGCAAGTCTCTCATTGGAATTCTTTCCTCTGTGTCAGTGTATGCCTTTGTTCTTATGGTCACTGACTGCTGTACGGTTCAGCCTCTGTCTGTCTGTCTGTCTGTCTGTCTGTCTGTCTGTCTGTCTGTCTGTCTGTCTGTCTGTCTGTCTGTCTGTCTGTCTGTCTGTCTGTCTGTCTGTCTGTCTGTCTGTCTGTCTGTCTGTCTGTCTGTCTGTCTGTCTGTCTGTCTGTCTGTCTGTCTGTCTGTCTGTCTGTCTGTCTGTCTGTCTGTCTGTCTGTCTGTCTGTCTGTCTGTCTGTCTGTCTGTCTGTCTGTCTGTCTGTCTGTCTGTCTGTCTGTCTGTCTGTCTGTCTGTCTGTCTGTCTGTCTAATACCAGCATGCAATGATCAGATTTTTGCTAACCGATCGCTGCCTGCACCTGCCCGCCCGTGCAGCATCACTACTCTGGACGGTTCTGACTTAGAATATGTGGACTACAAATACCTAGGTGTCTGGTTAGACTGTAAACTCTCCTTCCAGACTCACATCAAACATCTCCAATCCAAAGTTAAATCTAGAATCGGCTTCCTATTTCACAACAAAGCATCCTTCACTCATGCTGCCAAACATACCCTCGTAAAACTGACCATCCTACCGATCCTCGACTTCGGCGATGTCATTTACAAAATAGCCTCCAATACCCTACTCAATAAATTGGATGCAGTCCATCACAGTGCCATCCGTTTTGTCACCAAAGCCCCATATACTACCCACCACTGCGACCTGTACGCTCTCGTTGGCTGGCCCTCGCTTCATACTCGTCGCCAAACCCACTGAAAACGTTTGACCTCTGTCATTGCCAACAAAGGGTATATAACAAAGTATTGAGATAAACTTTTGTTATTGACCAAATACTTATTTTCCACCATAATTTGCAAATAAATTCATAAGAAATCCTACAATGTGATTTTCTGGATTTTCTTTTCTCATTTTGTCTGTCATAGTTGAAGTGTACCTATGATGAAAATTACAGGCCTCTCTCATCTTTTTAAGTGGGAGAACTTGCACAATTGGTGGCTGACTAAAAACTTTTTTGCCCCACTGTATATATACTTATTTTTCTACTGTATTATTGACTGTATATTTGTTTTAACTCCATGTGCAACTCTGTGTTGTTGTATGTGTCGAACTGCTTTGCTTTATCTTGGCCAGGTCGCAATTGTAAATGAGAACTTGTTCTCAACTTGCCTACCTGGTTAAATAAAGGTGAAGTAAATAAAAATAAATAAAAAGATTGAGAGAGTAAACTGGGTGTAATTCCTGTGGAATGTATAGCAGCGAGGCGTAGCTAACAGGGAACAAACACCATATGTGAATAATTCAACTAGAATAGGGACCTCCTAATAAGGCCACACTACTGTTACATAACAGATAGAGGATACCATGGTCAATGAAGGAGACAGATATGAAAACACACTTGCACACACACGCACGCGCGTACGCACACACACTCAGGCACGCAGTGCATGCAAATGTCAAGAACAACGTCATGCTGCTTGCTTAGTGGTTACCGCTTTCCCCTGATCGGCTCATACAGTCTCGAACTCAGAACTTAAAACCCACATGACTGGCATCCTGAAGCATTCCAACCCATTGCACTTTTGAAAAGACCTTCTTCAATGGCACAAGGGGCGATACCTCAGGGTGAGGAGTGAGTTTCACACATCCCCATCTTTAATATTTCACCTTTTACACAAACAAGCACACACGCCTTCCCTCAGCTAGTCATACATATTTTACAGATGGTAGAAACCTAATCACGCATGTGTGCTGATGAGAGAGTGTGTGTGTGTGTGTGTGTGTGTGTGTGTGTGTGTGTGTGTGTGTGTGTGTGTGTGTGTGTGTGTGTGTGTGTGTGTGTGTGTGTGTGTGTGTGTGTGTGTGTGTGTGTGTGTGTGTGTGTGTGTGTGTGTGTGTGTGTGGAGAGGAGAGTGTGGGTCTCCTGAGAAGATTCAAACAACCCTGTGGGATGGGAGGACCTAGCACTGATGTCTGTTCAACACGCAAACCGTGGCAGGGGTTACACACACATGCACACAGGCACACACAGGCACACACGCACACTGAAACACAATAACAGTTTATTCAGTGACCTTTTGAGGTTTTCACAGGAGATCGCTCTCAGTGCAAAGGAGGGCACACACACACACACACACACACACACACACACACACACACACACACACACACACACACACACACACACACACACACACACACACACACACACACACACACACACACACACACACACACACACACACACACACACACACACACACACACACACACACACACACAGGTAGTGGCTGAATAGGTATCTGGGTTTAGTAAATCTGGATCTAAAATAAATGTCAGTGAATGATACAGTTTGGTGAAGGAGACAGAGAATCCTCACATGAATTAACAGATTAAAAGATATGATATGGCACATTTCCTTCAGAAAAACATCAGTAAGCTATTGCACTCTTACTGTCACACCCTGATCGGTTTCACCTGTCTTTGTGCTTGTCTCCACCCCCCTCCAGGTGTCGCCCATCTTCCCCATTATCCCCTGTGCATTTATTCCTGTGTTCTCTGTTTGTTTGTAGCCAGGTCGGCTTGTCTTGTCAGTTCTTACCAGTGTGCTTTCCCATCTTCTTGTTTTCTCAAGTTTCTGTTTCCTAGTTTCCCCGGTTCTGACCATTCTGCCTGACCTGACCCCGAGCCTACCTGCCGTTCTGTACCTGCCTGACTCTGACCAGATTACGAACCTCTGCCTGCCCTGACCCCGAGCCTGCCTGCCGTTCTGTACCTGCCTGACTCTGACCAGATTACGAACCTCTGCCTCCCCTGACCGCGAGCCTGCCTGCTGTTCTGTACCTTACTGACTCTGCCCTGGATTACAGACCTGTGCCTGCCCTTGACCTGTCTTTTGCCTGCCCCCGTTTGGTCAATAAACATCTGTGATTCTAGCTGTCTGCGTCTGGGTCTTATCCTGAGTTCTGATACTTTCTCAACCTCCAGTAGGTTCAATGACCATGCTTTACTTGCAAGATCATCATGTGAATTTAATCTTGCAAACTAGCTAGTGTTTTGGTTCATTAGCTTGTCAGCTAGCTAGCATTGGCAAGTGGATAACTTTCTAGTTCAAATTAGGCAGAAATGACAAAGATATGAATATTACAAACTTGTATTAATCATTGCAGAAACATTAAGACATTAGGACACAATTGCAAACAGACTTTGAAATGGAATAAAATGTATTCCAATCTACAGAAAGCCTACAGGTGTATTGTAGTCCACTACTATTTTGCTCAGGGTTGGATAACCCCATTGACTGGGGGTTCATTGATATCGGTATTTCAGTTACTATTGTGATGTCCAGTCCCCCTATAATTAGAACCCTACCTGTGCTCTAACTTTGCATGCTTTGCATTCACCTACCGAGCTAATACCTAGGTATTTCAGCATCCATGTCCCCGTGTTCTTACCTGTAAGCACTGCATACGGCATGCAGGGCAAAACCCTAGCATGTCACAAACACATGTTCCTCACGTCCTATATGGTGCGTACATACAGTACACCATGGAGATCCTTATAAAGAACTAATTGCTAATTCTCTGTCATACACATTCTGCTACTGGACCACCATTGCTATTGCTTCGTAGAACACTAGTTAGCCAACTAATAATGTTGTGTAGTTGCATGAACAGTGTGCGCCAAGATTATGATAACTAACCCTGTACCCTTTCATCTGCATTGTGTGACGGTAGAGATATTGTTGAAAATAGGTTTATTGTGTGAACAGCAAAGGGCTCATAACATCCACAATATATTCGTAAATTATGTGTCTCTCAGTAATTTTTTCCTGCATGTTTATGACTATGTACTGAGAATGAAATGCAATCAGCAACATAAGCTTCCTCCTCTACCTCTCTGCAGTACAGATTCTCACTGGCAGTGGACACAATTTTGAATATTTGAAGATGACATTAGATTGCGAAGTTATCCCTAAATGCTTATGACAAACTTTCTCCAGCCAGAGCCAGTGGTTTGGCTTATATTTTGAACACTAGCCTAAAGATGGAATGTTTTGTTGATTATTGTTGCCTAGTTACATGGTCACATTCACTTGGAGGTACCTGGATGTACCAGCACCGCTGTATCACAGATATAACAAGGAGCATCTTTGGCTGTATGCTAGCTAGCTGTATGTGAATAAACCACTCTTAGATGGCGTCTGTGATGATTTCTATAGTGGGTTTGCCTGGCTGGACGTCACGGTGGTGCAGACATAGCCTCCAACCCTGCTACCCATCCAGCTCTGGCTGTAGCTCCCTCATGACCCAGGGCTCATTATGGTCGTTGTAGGAGATGAAGGTGTCATACTGATTAACTTGAGGCTCCCGAGTGGCGCAGCGGTCAAAGGCACTGCATCTCAGTGCTAGAGGTGTCACTACAGACCATGGTTCAATTCCAGGCTGTATCACAACCGTCCGTGATTGGGAGTCCCACAGGGCGGTGCACAATTGGCCCAGGGTTGTCCGGGTTAGGGATTTGGCCGGGGTAGGCCGTCATTGTAAATAAGAATTTGTTTTCAACTGACTTTCCTAGTTAAATACAAAAAATCAAAGCTGCATCTCTGTTTAGTGTCGTAGAGATAAGCCAGGAAGAGGTACTAGGTATAGACCACTTGCCATCTCAGAACTTACATTTGGATTTTGTTTATCACCCACTGAATGAACCAAGCATTGCTGCAGTCACAATTAAATAAGTTATTATTCAGGTCCAGGTAACTCAAAGAAGGGAGAGCATGCATCACTATCTCATTGACAGCTGTAAGTTCGTTATTTCTTACTTGCAAGTGGAACACTTGCAATAATTGGCTCCTATAAGGAAATCTAAAGACTCCTGTGCAGATTTTAACAGTAAGATTTTCCTGAGTTCTAGGATTGGGTAACACAGCTCTGGAGTGAGAGTTGTGAATATATTGTTGCTGATGTCAAGGTACATCAACTGGGGTGTGTAAGTGAATGTGTCTGGGTGCAGAGATTTAATACTGAGATTCCTTAACCATATTGTTAATAGAGACTTCACCTTCAAGACAGCTTGATAGTAGATTATGCATTCCTTCCGGACACTGGCTGTAGATTTTCAGATATTCAAGAGAAAGAACGATGGAGCGTTTAGCGAGGGTTCGTCCATTTTATAGTTGTCTAATTGCTCTTGAAGGGATTTTATTTCCATACAGAATGAGATCTGTAAGGTTGACCAATCCCTCAAAGGCTCTGTCATTCATACTGGTAATTTGAATTTAGTCTTTTAGTCTTCTTTCCCAATGGAGTTTAGTTTATTTCCTCCAATCTCAAAGATCTCTAGTTTTTCCAAACCATTTTTGAAAGCACTATTCATGTTCAGGATACTATTTTCTACCAGTTTTAGGACCGTTAAGGCCTTTAAATCCTGGAAGACATCATTTTCTAGATTATGAATTGTATTACTGTAAATGGACAGTTCTATGAGTCTTGTAAAATGTGCCAAATCTGATCAGTAAAGCATAGAGGCTTAATCTGTTGGGCCAGTAACTGAAAGGTTGCTGGTTCAAATCCCAGAGATGACAAGGCGTTGTCAATGTACCCTTGAACAAGGCACTTTACCCTAATTGCTCCTTTAAGTCGCTCTGGATACGAGCGTCTGCTAATTGACTAAAATGTGATTATTGATACTGTTGCAACTGAGATCAAGGATTTCCCATGTGGAGAGAACAGATGAAAACTTGTTGTGGCACAGTCATAGATATGTCAGCTGCTTAAGAGATCTGAATGAGGACATAGACAGATCAGACATATTATTATCTGATAAATCCAGTTTTGTTGGCTGACTTCAATACTGGAGCAATTCCTCAGATACAAACTGATGTCATATTTCAGTAGAAGTGTGCCCATTGCCCAATCTAGGTATGTGTTAGGCAATATCGGTTAGAACTTTGATATAGGGGTATTTATTTTTCCCTAAATTAGAAAGCGCCAGAGAAGCTAACAAGGAGTTCAGGCCTTGCAGCCCCATACTCATACCCTCCAAAGACATCTGGACACCGTTCAAGTCAAGCTTGTACATGTCACTCAGAAAATAACTGTCCGCCACATCCCATTCCATGCTTCCATTTTGGACACAGTAGGAGAGGTCTAAATTCTTAAGGTTCGGGAGAACATCTGCTGTGATACTGAACTTTTCCAAAGGATTACAAGATACATCCAGCAACATCAGCCCTTTAATGTTTCCATTGATTCAAAAGAGGAACATTTGTTCCTACTAATGTAGATTTGTTAAACGTAAGAGGTGCTGAACATCCTTTAGATGATGTATTTTGTTGCTGCCTAAGTTCACTACCAGTAAACTTGAGAGAGACTGAAGGGATAATGATTCAATAGGTATGGTCAGGTTGTTTTCCAGGTTCAGCGCTGAGAAGTTGGCCCTGAAACATGTGGTCTGAGATGGTGGTGAGTTTGTTATAGCTCAGGTCTAGTTGCTGCAGAACTAGAATGGTAGAAAGCGCCGTCTTCAACATGAGAGATCACATTACTGGACATGGACTCGAATTTGAGGACTTTTAGACCTTTAAACCCTTTGATTGCTGAAATGTTATTACAGAAAATGTCTAAAGATCTCACGACTGGGGGAAAGTTTTCCGGTATGGTGTGTAGGTTCCTATTTTCTAGAGTACCTTATTCTGAACAGGGGTGCAGTGTTTCAGTGAATACCCCCTTACTGGATTAACAAAAAGCCAGACATACAGCAGAAAGCAGAAAAACCCATTCCTGGCAGCCATGTTGAGTTACAACACTAGGAACTTGAGTGGCTGGTGCACAACGTACTGTACATTGGAGCCTGGTGAGGTTCCCCTCAGGATGTTTTCACATCTAAAATAGACAAAAAAACAATTGTTTTTAAGGTGTTTGAAAGAGCTATTAAATTATTGAAACATATAGTTCCTTGAAAAACTATTAAACATCTTAAATGTACATTTTAAAATGTTTGTGCCTAGTAAGCATTTGAAAATTTAACAGATGAAATCCGATTTACAGTAAAAAACAAAAAGGAAGATCTGACTTAATAAGGGTTACCTGGACACAGATTAAGCCTAGTCCTGGAATAAAAAGCTAACTCAATGTCTAAGACCAGATTTAATCTATGTTCATGGAAAAGGATAATGATCTACACAATTTACTCCACAACTTCAAATCGCCTTTTTTTTTTACTAAACCCCTACTAGGCCCCTGTGAATATACAGTTGAAGTCGGAAGTTTACATACACCTTAGCCAAATACATTTAAACTCAGTTTTTCAATTTCCTGACATTTAATCCTAGTAAATATTCCCTGTCTTAGGTCAGTTAGGATCACCACTTTATTTTAAGAATGTGAAATGTCAGAATAATAGTAGAGAGAATGATTTATTTCAGCTTTTATTTCTTTCATCACATTCCCAGTGGGTCAGAAGTTTACGTACACCCAATTAGTATTTGGTAGCATTGCCTTTAAATTGTTTAACTTGGGTCAAACATTTCGGGTAGCCCTCCACAAGTTTCCCGCAATAAGTTGGGTGAATTTTGGCCCATTCCTCCTGACAGACCTGGTGTAACCGAGTCAGGTTTGTAGGCCTCCTTGCTCGTACACACTTTTTCAGTTCTGCCAACACATTTTCTATAAGATTGAGGTCAGGGCTTGATGCTGCCACCCCAGTTGCTTCACGGTTGGGATGATGTCTTCGGCTTGCAAGCGTCCCCCTATTTCCTCCAAACATAACGATGGTCATTATGGCCAAACAGTTCTATTTTTGTTTCATCAGACCAGAGGACATTTCTCCAAAAAGTACAGTTGTGCAGTTGCAAACCGTAGTCTGGCTTTTTTTATGGCGGTTTTGGAGCAGTGGCTTCTTCCTTGCTGAGCGGCCTTTCAGGCTATGTCGATATAGGACTCGTTTTACTGTGGATATAGATACTTTTGTACCTGTATCCTCCAGCATCTTCACAAGGTCCTTTGCTGTTGTTCTGGGATTGATTTGCACTTTTCGCACCAAAGTATGTTCATCTCTAGGAGACAGAACGCGTCTCCTTCCTGAGCAGTATGACGGCTGCATGGTCCCATGGTGTTTATACTTGCGTACTATTGTTTGTACAGATGAACGTGGTAACTTCAGGCGTTTGGAAATTGCACCCAAGGAAGAACCAGATTTGTGGAGGTGATATTGTGATACAGTGAATTATAAGTGAAATAATCTGTCTGTAAACAATTGTTGGAAAATGACTTGTGTCATGCACAAAGTAGATGTCCTAACCGACTTGCCGAAACTATAGTTTGTCAACAAGACATTTGTGGAGTGGTTGAAAAACAAGTTTTAATGACTCCAACCAAACTTCCAACTTCCAACTGTATGTGTGTGTATGTGTATGTGTGTTTGTTCCTGTCCCTCAGAAAGTGTGCTGTAGCTAACACCCTAACCCGGAACAGCCTCTCTTTCTCCGTCACTTTATGTTTAGATGACCTTCTAACAAGCTAACAAAACACAAATGTGTCTGAGCAGCATTCCTCTGATATGAGGGAACTTCTGTGTGTGTGTGTGTGTGTGTGTGTGTGTGTGTGTGTGTGTGTGTGTGTGTGTGTGTGTGTGTGTGTGTGTGTGTGTGTGTGTGTGTGTGTGTGTGTGTGTGTGTGTGTGTGTGTGTGTGTGTGTGTGTGTGTGTGTGTGTGTGTCTGTCTGTCTGTCTGTCTGTCTGTGTGTGTGTGTGTGTGTTTGTGTGTGTCTGTGTCTGTGCGTGTGCGTGTGCGTGTGCGTGTGCGTGTCTGTGCAGGAATCTCCTGGGGCATTTTCTGTCAGCCTGACAGAACACAGACTCAGGGAGCGACAGTCAGTGTCATTTGAGCTAAAACGCTAAAGCGACGTTTGGAAAACTTTGAAAGCAACGTTTGCACAATATCAGATGTGGTCAATTATGGTAGAGGTGGCTTCTTTGGGGTAGTATGTCGCTTATTTTGTTCTTATACAGTTGGTCACGCACAGTTGCTTTTGGTAAATGACTTCCCACTGTGAGGGCTGTTTGAACAGAGAAAAAAAATCTCTGTGAGTTCTATTCTAGAAATCAGTTCTGAGTTCTGACTGATCAGCCGATTGTGATGTCATCAATCAGAATGTTCAGTACTGAATGTCCTAAGTTTACACATGGGTGTTTACACACGGGTGTTTACACACGGGTGTTCCAGAGTACCTAGAAGGGTTAGGAGGAACAGAGTTAATGCACCTCAATGTGCTGCTAACATGATGTCTTCTGGCATATCCAGAAATGGCTTGATGGATCTATGCACTACTTCTGGTCATTACTTATTAGTTAGTAGCTCTTCGAGAGTTTGGGACTATAAGGTTCTATCTGCATTTTTGTCCAAATGTTTTTATTGACATAGAATACAAGATAAATATTGCTGACACCATTCAAATCAATGAGGTTTCGATACTTTAAAGCCAATTATCTCAGAATCATCTGCAGATAGAATCTTATAATCCCAAGCTCTCGTTTTAACATGATGTCTTCTGGCATATCCAGATATGGCCTAACGGATCTATGCATTACTTATGATAATTACTTGTCAGTTAGTAGCTCATAACACACCATCTAAATTAGATAGAGATTACAGGGAGGGAAGGGTGAGGGATTAATGTGTATCCACAGTTAACACAATTGTTGTTCACGATTGTCACCTTTTAGTTTCCATAACATGGGACAACATGGGATATGGTTTGGAGACACTGACGACGTCCCCACGAAGTCAAAGGCTATTTCTGGGGGGTTTGGGTTAAGGTTAGAATTAGTGTTAGGGTTAGAATTACATTAAGGATTAGGGTTAGGAGCTAGGCTTAGTTTAATTAGGGTTAGGGTTAAGGTTAGGGTTAGGGTAAGGGTAAGAGTATGGGTTAGGGTTAAGGGTTAGGGTTAGGAGCAAGGCTTAGTTTAATTTAGGGTTAGGGTTAGGGTAAGGGTAAGGGTACGGGTAAGAGTATGGGTTAGGGTTAGGGTTAAGGGTTAGGGAAATTAGGATTTTGAATGGGACTGAATTGTGTGTCCCCACAAGGTTAGCTGTACAAGACTGTGGCGCCGGAGGGGATGGCTGCCGTCTTACCCTTTTATCTTAGTTTATTATAGATCATGACCCTATGAGCCACGAGGAACGAATTGTGACTCCAGAGAATGAAATTACTCTGGTGTCTGATTGAAAACAAAGATCAAGAATTTGGCCTCAATCCATCACTTTTTGTTTTATTTTTTCTATTCTATTCTATTCTTAACCAACCAGCTATTTTCTTCGTTTTTTCGCGTTGTTCGTAACTTGTTTTGTACATAATGTTGCTGCTACTCTCTCTAATGACCGAAAAGAGCTTCTGGACATCTGAACTGCGATTACTCACCTCAGATTAGACAAATAGTTTTTCTTCAATGAGTCGGATGGGAGGGATATACTACAGACACCAGACCAGGCCCAGATCCCCGCCATTCGCTGGAGAAGGAAACAGAGATTTTGCAGAAAAATATCAAGGTGCCTTGGGAGGATCAGGTGACGGGTGGCTAATGTGTCTTTGCCTTCCGTCCTGCTAGCTAATGTTCAACCGCTGGAAAATAAGTGGAATGAACTGAATGCACGTATATCCTACCAACGGGACATTAAAAACTGTAATATCTTACGCTTCACAGAGTCGTGGCTGAACGACGACATTAAAAACATACAGCTGGCTGGTTATACACTCTATCGGCAGGACAGAACAGAAGCGTCTGTTAAGACACAGGGTGGGGGCCTATGCATTTATGTAAACAACAGCTGGTGCACGATATATAAGGAAGTCTCGAGGCTATGCTCACCTGAGGTAGAGTATCCCATGATAAGCTGTAGACCACACTATCCAGCTAGAGAGTTTTCATCTGTATTTTTCGTAGCTGTCTACATACCACCAAAGACCGATGCTGGCACTAAAATTGCACTCAATGAGCTGTATACCGGCATAAGCAAACAGGAAAACGCTCATCCAGAGGGGGCAATCCTAGTGGCCGGGGACTTTAATGCAGGGAAACTTAAATCAGTTTTACCTCATTTCTATCAGCATGTTAAATGTGCAACCAGAGGAAAAAATATTCTAGACGACCTTAACTCCACACACAGAGACGCATATAAAGCTCTCCCTCGCCCTCCATTTGGCAAATCTGACCATAATTCTATCCTCCTGCTTACAAGCTAAAATTCAAGCAAGAAGCACCAGTGACTCGGTCTATAAATAAGTGGTCAGATGAAGCAGACGCTGAACTACAGGACCATTTTTCTGATGGCATTGAGTACACCACATCAGTCACTGGCTTTATCAATAAGTGCATCGATGACGTCATCCCCACAGTGACTGTATGTATATACTGTACCTCAACCAGAAGCCATGGATTACAGGAAACATTTGCACTGACCTGAAGGGTACACTCTAACCCTGAAGCTTATCAGAAATCTCGCTATTCCCGCCGTTGAACAATCAAACAGGCAAAGCGTCAATACAGGACTAAGATCGAATCCTATTACAACGGCTTCCGACGCTCGTCGGATGTGGCAGGGATCGCAAACTATTACAGACTACCAATGGAAGCACAGACGGAGCTGTCCAGTGACACGAGCCTACCAGACGAGATAAATAACTTCTATGCTCGCTTTGAGGCAAGTAACACTGAAACATGCATGAGAGCATCAGCTGTTCCGGATGACTGTGTGATCACTCTCTCCGCAGCCGATGTGAGTAAGACCTTTAAACAGGTCAACATTCACAAGGCCTCAGGGCCAGACGGATTACCACGACGTGTACTGCGAGCATGCACTGACAAACTGGCAAGTGTGTTCACTGACATTTTCAACCTCTCCCTGTCTGTGTCTGTAATACCAACATGTTTCAAGCAGATCACCATTGTCCCTGTGGCCAAGAACACTAAGATAACCTGCCTAAATGATTACCGACCTGTAGCACTCACGTCTGTAGCCATGAAATGTTTTGAAAGGCTGGGCATATCTTACATCAACACCATTATCACAGAAACCCTAGACCCACTCCAATTTACATACCGCTCCAACAGATCCACAGATGATGCAATGTCTATTGCACTCCGCACTGCCCTTTTACACCTGGACAAAAGGAACACCTATGTGAGAATGCTATTCATTGACGACAGCTCAGCGTTCAACACCATAGTGCAAGCAAAGCTAATCACTAAGCTAAGGACCCTGGGACTAAACACCTCCCTCTGCAACTGGATCCTGGACTTCCTCAACACAGGAGCCCCTCAGTCCCATCCTGTACTCCCTGCTCACTCATGACTGCACGGCCAGTCACGACTCCAACACCATCATTAAGTTATCTGATGACACAACAGTGGTAGGCCTGATCACCGACAATGATGAGACAGCCTATAGGGAGGAGGTCAGAGACCTGACCGTGTGGTGCAAGGACAACAACCTCTCCCTCAACGTGCTCAAGATAAAGGAGATGATAGTGGACTGCAGGATAAGGAGGACCGACGGGGCTGTAGTGGAGCAGGTTGAGAGCTTCAAGTTCCTTGGCGTCCACATCACGAACAAACTAACATGGTCCAAATACACCAAGACAGTCGTGAAGAGGGCACAACAAAACCTATTCCCCCTCAGGAGACTGAAAAGATTTAGCATGGGTCCTCAGATCCTCAAAAGTTTCTACAACTGCACCATCGAGAGCATCCTGACTGGTTGCATCACTGCCTGGTATGGAAACTGCTTGGCCTCCGACCGCAAGGCACCACAGAAGGTAGTGCGTACGGCCCAGTACATCACCGGGGTCAAGCTTCCTGCCTTCTAGGACCTCTATACCATGCGGTGTCAGAGGAAGGCCCTAAAAATTGTCAAAGACTCCAGCCACCCTAGTCATAGACTTTTCTCTCTGCTACCGCACGGCAAACGGTACCGGAGCACCAAGTCTAGGTCCAAGAGGCTTCTAAACAGCTTCTACCCCAAGCCATAAGACTCCTGAGCACCTTATCAAATGGCTACTCAGACTATTTGCATTGCCCCCTCTCGGCCCCCCCCCCCCTTCTATGCTGCTGCTGCTGTCTGTTATTATCTATGCATAGTCACATTAATAACTCTACCTACAGATTACCTCATTTACCTCGACACCGGTGCCCCCGCACATTGACACATTGACTCAGTATCGGTACCCCCTGTATAAAGCCCCACTATTGTTATTTACTGATTCTCTTTAATTATGTGTTATTCTTATCTTTTATTTATTTCTATTTTAGTATTTTCTTAAAACTGCATTGTTGGTTAAGTAAGCATTTCACTTTAAGGTCTACACCGGTCGGCGCCGGTTGACTTCCGGCGCCGACCGAGATGGCCGCCTCGCTTCGCGTTCCTTGGAAAATATGCAGTATTTTGTTTTTTTATGTGTTATTTCTTACATCGGTACCCCAGGTAATCTTAGGTTTCATTACATACAGTCGGGAGGAACTACTGAATATACGATTAACGTCAACTCACCATCGTTATAACCAGGAATATGACTTTCCCGAAACGGATCCAGTGTTTTGCCTTCCACCCAATACAATGGATCTGATCCCAGCCGGGGACCCTATACGACGCCGTAAAAGGGGCAAACGTAGCGGTCTCCTGGTCAGGCTTCGGAGACGGGCACATCGCGCTCCACTCCCTAGCATACTACTCGCCAATGTCCAGTCTCTTGACAATAAGGTTGATGAAATCCGAGCACGGGTAACATTCCAGAGAGACATCAGGGATTGCAACGTGCTCTGCTTCACGAAAACATGGCTAACTCAAGAGACGCTAACGGAGTCGGTGCAGCCAGCTGGTTTCTTCACGCATCGCGCCGACAGAAACATACATCTTTCTGGTAAGAAGAGGGGCGGGGGGGTATGCCTTATGATTAACGAGACGTGGTGTGATCATCATAACAACACACAGGAACTCAAGTCATTCTGTTCACCTGATCTAGAACTCCTCACAATCAAATGTCGACCGCATTATCTACCAAGGGAATTCTCTTCGATCATAATCACAGCCGTATATATTCCCCCCCAAGCAGACACATCGATGGCCCTGAACGAACTTTATCTGACTCTTTGTAAACTGGAAACCACACACCCTGAGGCTGCATTCATCGTAGCTGGGGATTTTAACAAGGCTAATCTAAAAACAAAACTCCCTAAATTCTATCAGCATATCGATTGTGCTACCAGGGCTGGTAAAACCGTGGATCATTGCTATACTAACTTCCGCGACGCATATAAGGCCCTCCCCCGCCCTCCTTTCGGAAAAGCTGACCACGACTCCATTTTGTTGATTCCAGCCTACAAACAGAAACTAAAACAACAAGCTCCCGCGCTCAGGTCTGTTCAACGCTGGTCCGACCAATCTGATTCCACGCTTCAAGACTGCTTCGATCACGCGGATTGGAATATGTTCCGCATTGCGTCCAACAACAACATGGACGAATATGCTGATTCGGTGAGCGAGTTCATTAGGAAGTGCATTGACGATGTCGTACCCACAGCAACGATTAAAACATTCCCAAACCAGAAACCGTGGATTGACGGCAGCATTCGCGTGAAACTGAAAGCGCGAACCACTGCTTTTAACCAGGGCAAGGTGACCGGAAACATGACCGAATACAAACAGTGTAGCTATTCTCTCCGCAAGGCAATCAAACAGGCTAAGTCCCAGTACAGAGACAAAATAGAGTCGCAATTCAACAGCTCAGACACAAGAGGTATGTGGCAGGGTCTACAGTCTATCACGGATTACAAAAAGAAAACCAGCCCCGTCGCGGACCAGGATGTCTTGCTCCCAGACAGGCTAAATAACTTTTTTGCCCGCTTTGAGGACAATACAGTGCCACTGACACGGCCCGCTACCAAAACCTGCGGGCTCTCCTTCACTGCAGCCGAGGTGAGTAAAACATTTAAACGTGTTAACCCTCGCAAGGCTGCAGGCCCAGACGGCATTCCCAGCCGCGTCCTCAGAGCATGCGCAGACCAGCTGGCTGGTGTGTTTACGGACATATTCAATCAATCCTTATCCCAGTCTGCTGTTCCCACATGCTTCAAGAGGGCCACCATTGTTCCTGTTCCCAAGAAAGCTAAGGTAACTGAGCTAAACGACTACCGCCCCGTAGCACTCACTTCCGTCATCATGAAGTGCTTTGAGAGACTAGTCAAGGACCATATCACCTCCACCCTACCGGACACCCTAGACCCACTCCAATTTGCTTACCGACCCAATAGGTCCACAGACGACGCAATCGCAACCACACTGCACACTGCCCTAACCCATCTGGACAAGAGGAATACCTATGTGAGAATGCTGTTAATCGATTACAGCTCAGCATTTAACACCATAGTACCCTCCAAACTCGTCATCAAGCTCGAGACCCTGGGTCTCGACCCCGCCCTGTGCAACTGGGTCCTGGACTTCCTGACGGGCCGCCCCCAGGTGGTGAGGGTAGGTAACAACATCTCCACCCCGCTGATCCTCAACACTGGGGCCCCACAAGGGTGCGTTCTGAGCCCTCTCCTGTACTCCCTGTTCACCCACGACTGCGTGGCCATGCACGCCTCCAACTCAATCATCAAGTTTGCGGATGACACTACAGTGGTAGGCTTGATTACCAACAACGACGAGACGGCCTACAGGGAGGAGGTGAGGGCCCTCGGAGTGTGGTGTCAGGAAAATAACCTCACACTCAACGTCAACAAAACTAAGGAGATGATTGTGGACTTCAGGAAACAGCAGAGGGAGCACCCCCCTATCCACATCGACGGGTCAGTAGTGGAGAAGGTGGAAAGTTTTAAGTTCCTCGGTGTACACATCACGGACAAACTGAATTGGTCCACCCACACAGACAGCGTTGTGAAGAAGGCGCAGCAGCGCCTCTTCAACCTCAGGAGGCTGAAGAAATTCGGCTTGTCACCAAAAGCACTCACAAACTTCTACAGATGCACAATCGAGAGCATCCTGTCGGGCTGTATCACCGCCTGGTACGGCAACTGCTCCGCCCACAACCGTAAGGCTCTCCAGAGGGTAGTGAGGTCTGCAGAACGCATCACCGGGGGCAAACTACCTGCCCTCCAGGACACCTACACCACCCGATGTCACAGGAAGGCCATAAAGATCATCAAGGACAACAACCACCCAAGCCACTGCCTGTTCACCCCGCTATCATCCAGAAGGCGAGGTCAGTACAGGTGCATCAAAGCAGGGACCGAGAGACTGAAAAACAGCTTCTATCTCAAGGCTATCAGACTGTTAAACAGCCACCACTAACATTTAGCGGCCGCTGCCAACATACTGACTCAACTCCAGACACTTTAAAAATGGGAATTGATGGAAATTATGTAAAAATGTACCACTAGCCACTTTAAACAATGCCACTTAATATAATGTTTACATACCCTACATTACCCATCTCATATGTATATGTATATACTGTACTCTATATCACTGCATCTTGCCATCTTTATGTAATACATGTACCACTAGCCACTTTAAACTATGCCACTTTATGTTTACATACCCTACAGTACTCATCTCATATGTATATACCGTACTCTATACCATCTACTGCATCTTGCCTATGCCGTTCTGTACCATCACTCATTCATATATCTTTATGTACATATTCTTTATCCCTTTACACTTGTGTGTATAAGGTAGTAGTTGTGGAATTGTTAGGTTAGATTACTTGTCGTTATTACTGCATTGTCGGAACTAGAAGCACAAGCATTTCGCTACACTCGCATTAACATCTGCTAACCATGTGTATGTGACTAATAAAATTTGATTTGATTTGATTTGATTTGTATTCGGCGCATGTGACAAATAACATGTAATTTGTGTGTGTGTGTGTGTCCTCTCACAATCATGTTTAAGGTCATTAGATATTGACTACAGGCAGTTGTCACAGTCTTTCATCTTTAGTGTGTATATTCCCCCACCAGAGAGATGTAGTATGGTTATTTGTGTCCTTAACTTGACAAAGATTTACATACATACGCCCCCCCCCCACACACACACCCACACCCACACCCACACACACACACACACACACACACACACACACACACACACACACACACACACACACACACACACACACACACACACACACACACAGATAGACTGATCCAAGAGCTGTCTAAGGAAATGGAATACAATCATCTCCTTCTAGTTTATAACATTGAGGTTAATTTTATTCTCTATGAACCACTTTCACTCTTAACCTTCCTCCTCCTTAAATATCTAGTTTTTCTATCCAGACTGACTAAAAAGAAACGAAGTCTAGCGGATCCACCATTTGTTGTTACGCTTGTTTATCTAATATATCTTTAGCCATAGTTATTGTCAGAGTCTTTGAAACAGTTGATAATACTTGCATGACTCAAAATGGGGACGAATAGCTGTTGGAATTCCATGGTAAGCCAGCCACTGTCCACAATAACAATAATTACTGACAGTTTTATTCAATCAATCTTCATTGTGTTTCATGTTGAATGCATGAAAAATACAATACAGACAAATGATGAATGAATTGTGTTTAACATGATTGACATATTAAGTGTTGACTGCATGCAATAACATGGCAGGCAGTCAAAGAACAGAAAGCACAATGATTAAAACTAAACTTGAAGTACAGATTGATAGATTATGTTGTAATTATTTTTCCTAAAACTGTGTTGAATCAGTAAACAAAATATTTTTCAAAATGTGGTTCTGATTTGTTGAAAAGAAAAAGTTAGAACACATTCGACAATCTGGAAAGAAAAATTGAAGAATTGGAAGAAATGACAGGGTTCAAACTAGTCAGAAAATATATTGACAGATATGCTCTTGTCACGCTCGTCGAAAGAAGTGGACCAAGATGCAGCGTGGTATGTTTCCATCCTTTTACTAGGAAGAGAAAACTTCAAAGAACAAAAAAAGACACGTGAAGCTATAATACTGCAGAGGCAACTATACATAGACAAGATCCCACAAAGCACAAAGGGGAAATGGCTACCTAAATATGATTCCCAATCAGAGATAACGATAAACAGCTGCCTCTGATTGGGAACCATAACAGGCCAACATAGACATATAAAGCCCTAGATGACCCACCCTAGTCACACCCCGACCTAACCAACATAGAGAATAAAAAGCTCTCTATGGTCAGGGCGTGACAGCTCTATACAATGTGAAAATTTAAAAGTTGTTACTCTTCATATGGGTTTAATATTACTACATTTTCAACATAATCCTGTTTTTAAGTACTACTTCAAAGACAAAATGACGTTGGAAAAAAATCTGACAAGAAACTGAA